>NW_012144190.1:3117867-3126324 GCF_000956105.1 Propithecus coquereli
AAAAAAAAAAAAGGAAGAGGTCGGGCATGGTGGCTCACGCCTGTAATCGTAGCACTTTGGGAGGCCAAGGCGGGAGGATTGCTTGAGGTCAGGAGTTGGAGACCAGCCTGAGCAAGAGCGAGACCCTATCTGTACTAAAAATAGAAAAGAAAAAAAAAATTAGCCAGTCAACTAAAAATAGAAACAAAAAATTAGCCGGGCGTGGTGGCATATGCCTGTAGTCCCAGATACTTGGGAGGCTGAGGCCAGAGGATCACTTGAGCCCAGGAGTTTGAGGTTGCTGTGAGCTACGCTGATGCCACAGCACTCACTCTAGCCAGGGCAACAAAGCGAGACTCTGTCTCAAAAAAAAAAAAAGAAAGAAAGAAAGAAAGAAAACTATTGATGCAGGGCTTATAACTGTGAAATCAGGCCACGGAAAGTCTTGTAGGAGAACTTAATAGCCTGTAAGGGATTGAGCCTTGATACTCCCAGGAGGCGCAGAAAACTGGAGCCCAGCCTTTTCTTTTTAGGGATCAGGGATTCAAGGCTCCAGCCCCCTTGGGGAGGTAATTGTCCCAAGTTTAACCAGCCCTTAAGTTCAAACGGAGCCTCAGGACGAGAGGAGGCAAATTAGATGGATGATGGGAAATGTAGTTTATCTCTATCGAGGTGCTTGCCTTTGTGCTGTTCTCCCCCAACCTCCTCCAGGACCCAGGAGTGGGACACTGTTCATTCTGACACACATGGAGACATTGCTCACTACAAATCAAAAGGCTTTATTTCTTATATACACCAACACTTAAAAAAATAGTTAATAATAAATAACACGCAAACCAGTTGGTCTTAGCCACAGCTCCCATTGAGGTCCAGGCTGGGAGCTGTGGCTTGCACTAGGAGGGAAGGGAAAGGGTGTGGCCACAGCATGGCTCAAGGGCGTGGCCTGGATGTGGCTGTAGAAGGGACAGAGGAGGATGGCCAGGTCTGGGTAGGGGCAGGGATGGGGTTCAGAGCAGGAAGTGGGTTCCTGAGGCGTGCCCAGGCTCTTGCCCGGGCAGCAGGGGTGAGGCAGGGGCCCAGCTCCTCCTGGGCCTGGGCGATGCGGCGCGCGAATCGACTTCGATCCCGGGCAAGCTGCTCCCAGGGGCCCCGGCGGGCGGCCTGGGCTGGCCCTGCCCAGACATACAGGAAATGAACGGTGACCTTCTCAGAGAAGCGTACCTGGGGACAGACAGGCACAGACACATGGAGACACAGGGATGCAGACACAAGATGCACACCACCACAGGGATCCCGACGGGGAGGAGGCAGGGAGAGAAACAAGCAAAAATGCTTGCTATCTGGTTATCACCTGCCTGTCACAGTCATAGGATTTTCCGTGTGACTCACTGAAAGTACAGGTGGTTCCCTGGGGCTGCCTGAGTCACAGCTGCTCCCTCCTCCCGCAGGGCCTGGCCTCTTACAAAGGATTGCATGACGGTGGACGCCGCCCTCCCAACAGAGCTCACGTGCAACCCTCTGCAGCACATGGGACCCAGGAGTCCCAGCTCCCGGCCCCTCCTCCCTAAGACTCAAGAGTCTGGGCCCTCAGCACCTACCTTTCTGGCCTTTAGGGGAGTCTCAGGGTCCGGATCCTGGGTGGGGGTTTCTGAGAACTTGAGCTGCCTTCGCAACCGGAGGGGCAGCTTAGCAGGAGACCAGGGAGGTGGTGGCTTCTCTCCAGGTACATAGATGGCCACTCGGAAGGGGCAGGGCTCAGCTTCTCCCCATTCCTCAGCAGCTTCCTCTTCCTCTGTCTCCTCTCCAGGTCGATATATCCAGGCCCTGAGGGACCGAAGGGAGGGATGTGGGTCTGAGTCAGCTGCTTCATCATCTCCTTTGTCCTCCTCCTCCTCATCCTCCTGCTCCTCCTCTGTGTCCTCCCCAGGCCGATACACCCAGGCCTTCAAGAAGGGGCTTGTGGGAGGAATAGCAGGGGAAGCCTCAGCTTCTCCCTCTTCCTCAGCTGATCCTGAATCACTGTCTTCTTCTTCCTCATCTTCCTCTTCCTCTGTGTCCTCCCCAGGCCGATACACCCAGGCCTTCAAGAAGGGGCTTGTGGGGGGGATAGCAGGGGAAGCCTTAGCTTCTACCTCTTCCTCAGCTGATCCTGAATCACTATCTTCTTCTTCCTCATCTTCCTCTTCCTCTGTGTCCTCCCCAGGCCGATACACCCAGGACTCCAAGAAAGCACTTGGAGGGGAGACGGGAGAAGGACCCTCAACTGCTCTGTCTCTCTCAGCTGCCCCCAGAGCACCATCCTTATCCTCTTCATCGTCCTCCTCTGTGCACTTGCTGGGCCGATTTTCCCAGGACCCAAGCAGGGGCCTCTGGGCTGGGACTGAGGAGTGTGGCTCTGGCTCAGCGTCTCCTTGCTCAGTTGCTTCCCTGAGTGCCACTTCATCCTTGTCCCCAGACTTCTTTCCTGAACAGAACTCCCAGGCCTCAGGGTTGGAGCCTGCGGGTGAGGGGGAAACGGAGGTCTTCTTGGCTTCCTTACTTTCTCTTCTTTCTTCCTCCGTGGCTTGATCCTCTTCCTCCCTGGAGCAGTACACCCAGGTGCTGGGCTTGGGTGCTGGAGACAGGCGGGAAGTTCTGGGGGCTCCATTGTTTACAGCTTCCCCATCGCCCTGCCCGTCCACGGCCACACAGCGCGCCTGGTGCGACAGAGGATAAGAGAACGCGGTCACTCCCTCGTCTTCAGCAGCTCCTTCTTCTTCCAATTTCTTCTCCCCAGGGTTCTTATCAGAACCTTGCAGGGTTCTTATCAGAAGGCTGGGGGACAGGGGAGCAGGCTTGCCATCTGTAAATGCACGTCCCTGCTCTTTAGGGACACTGGTTTCTTCTTCCTCATAATACTCATCACCATCTGAAAGTCCCCAGGCTTCAAGAAGGGAACTGCTGGTTTTCAGGCTGGCTGCTTCTCCGTCCTTTTGGGGGGCTCCACCGTCTTCGGCCTCCCCTTGAGCGTGTCTGCCCCAGGGGACACGGTAGCCTGCCAGAGGAGCCTTGGCTTCTCCCTGCGGGCTGGCTTCTACCTGATCCGCTTCTGTTACTGCTGCCACCATCCATGGCTTTGCAGGTCCTGGGCCCCTCACCAGGCTCCAGGCCCGGCTAAAGAAGCCCAACAGTGGGTACAGGAGGGAGACGGGGTGCGCATCTCTCCAGGGGATGGCCTGATGGGGTGCTTGGCCTGGGGCCATCTGTTTGAGCTAGAAAAAGGGGAGGAAAAAAAGGAAGTAAAGTTTAGGAACCATTTAGGGTATGGCATGTGGGCATGACCATGAGTCATAGCGACGGGTATAGTAACAAACAGTAACACAAATACCGGAAATAGCAACAAGGGAATCCCTGCCCCAGATTCCTTTCTGATCCCAGCCACTCCCATCTCTGTCCCTTGGCTCCTTTCTTTCTCTGTCCTCTCTCGGTACCCAGAGTCTGGGTCTCCCGGTCTCTCCTTCCTTGGATCCAGGAATCCAAGCCTCCTGCCCCCTCTTTCCTCAGGTCCAGAAGCCCCAGCCCCCAAAACGAAGAACAAAGGTCTTTTACTTGCTTCCCTTGGGGATAAAGTCCCAAATTCTCTCATCCTCCTGAGGATTGACAGAGGAGGCCCCCATCACCTTCCTCCCTTGGGGACTCAAACATTCTGATCCCCGCCCCCCATGATTCCTTCACTGGGGACCCATGCAGACCCCTCCTCCCTCAGGCCTCCCCAATCCCTCTTCCTAAGTCCGGGCCCCCAGCCCCCTCCTCCAGACCCCGAAACCGGGCCCCATCCGGCCCCTCCCCACACTCAGGTGTCCGGGCTCCCCCGCCCCCGTTCCTCAGGACCCAGGAGTCCCGGCCTCCTTCTCATTACTGACCAGGAGCCTGGTCCCAGCCCCCAACTCCCTGGGAACCCAGGCGTCCCGGCCCCTTACTCACCGGCTGGGGACTGCGCGTCACCCCGGGGGCAGGAGCGCCGGCTCGGGCTTCCAGAAGCGATCACAGGTCCAGACGGCTCGGGAGGCCAGCGCGCTCATCTCGCCCTCAGGCGTCGGGCTCCGGGCAACTCAAAGTATCACCGGCTGCCTCCAGCTGGATCGCGACAAAAGGGCGCGGGGTCGTGCAGAGTCTCGCATGTAATCAGCTGACCTGGGACCGGATGCGACTGGCGCAGACGTCGCCCGCAAGCCTTTTATAGTCCGCCGCGTCCCGTTGCGTAGGAGAGGCGTGGTTTCCAAACGACAGCACGAGGGTGGGAAGGGAAAGTCAGACGGGACTTCTCGCGGAGATTCCGGGCTTTGCGACGTCACGGCAGCGTTTCAGAGCAGGGTCACGTCCCAAGCGAGCGAGCTGTCACTCAATTGCGTGGCCCTACCAAGCCGCGAGCCAACTCTCTCACTCTGCTGGGGCAAATGCCTTCACGCCCCTATTTAGCCAGCAGACCCCCCCAGCCTGGGGTCTCCCACCTTCACATCCGGGCGTTTTCCTCCCCAGGTGGGAGGGTATCGTTGCTCCCATTTCACAGATGAGGAAACAGGCTTGCAAATGACACTTGCACGAGATGGTTCCCAGCAGAGTCCTGATTCCCTGCCAATGAGAACAAGAATGTTAGCACCACGAAGGCAAGCACTTTGCTTGACCACGGCTTTCTTCTCAGTGGCCACAAAAGTGCCTGGCACGTAGTAGGTGCTCAACAAATATATAGTGGGCGGGGCGTGGTGGCTCACGCCTGTAATCCTAGCACTCTGGGAGGCCGAGGCGGGTGGATTGCTTGAGCTCAGGAGTTCGAGACCAGCATGACCCAGAGCGATACCCCGTCTCTACTAAAAATAGAAACTAGCTGGACAACCAAAAATATATAGAAAAAATTAGCCGGGCATGGTGGCGCATGCCTGTAGTCCCAGCTACTCTAGAGTCTGAGGCAGGAGGATCACTGGAGCCCAGGAGTTTGAGGTTACTGTGAGCTAGGCTGATGCCACGGCACTCTAGCCCAGGCAACAGAGCAAGACTCTGTCTCAAAAAAGAAACAAACAAACAAAAAAACCCCAAATATATAGTGAATGGCTGCTGAGCCGAAAGTTCAGATTCCTTCTCTGTCACACTCCTGCTCCAGACTTATGCAAAAGCTCAGCTTATGCAAACTGAATGCTGACCGGGTGGCACTCCTGGGGCGGGGCGGGACGGGGTTCTGCTATGAGTTCCAGGCCCAGGGACACTGTTCCAGCGCCTCAGCTCTCTTCCCCTACCTGGTACATAATTTTGTTCCTCAAAATATATTCAGGAACCACATCTCCCTCCTGAGGGGGTTGTCCTCAGTCCAGAACAGAATTCTCATCTGGATCTGAGGTGGAGATTTGAAACCTGCCACTTGGGCTGGGCGTGGTGGCTCATGCCTGTAATCCTAGCACTCAGGGAGGCTGAGGCAGGAGGATCGCTTGAGGTCAGGAGTTTGAGACCAGCCTCAGCAAGAGCAAGACCCTGTCCCTACTAAAAATAGAAAGAAATTAGCTGGGCAACTAAAATAGAAAAAAAAAATTAGCCGGTGTGGTGGCACATGTCCCAGCTACTCAGGAGGCTGAGGCAGGAGGATCGCTTATGCCCAGGAGTTGGAGGTTGCTGTGAGCTAGGCTGATGCCACGGCACTCCAGCCTGGGCAACAGAGAGAGACTCTGTCTCAAAAAAAAAAAAAAAAAAAAAAAAGAAACTTGCCACTTGACCCTGCCTGCTCCAGAATCCAGGAATCCAGAACCACCCACTTCTCTCTGGAAGACCTGGACAAACCATGCCCGGCCCCATCCAATCAATGCCACACTTCCAGACCCTGGCTCATTCACAAGTCAGGAGTTCTGACTCCTAGCTGACACCTTCTTAGGCACCCAGAGCTTTGGGAGTCTGAGCCTTCACCCTTTACAAGACCCAAGCCCCCTCACTTTAGGGGACCAGGCCTCTGACCACGACAAACTCATAGTGGGGGCTGGAGTCCAGGCCTCAGCTCCTGCTCTCCAAATACAGGGAAATCCTAGCCTCAACCCTTAGGGGACCCAGGAGTCAGGGGCCCCCAGCCCCTCCCCTCAGCTGTGGGGGCAGCTGAGCCAGGGGTCAGGCTGTGGTGGGGAGGCCAGAAGGGGCGGGGACAGCCAGGATTGGGAGGGGAGACAGTGGCGTGGGCGTGGGCGGCTGGCAGAGGGAGGGAAAGCCCAGCAGAGAGGAAAGAGAAACCGGGAGAGGAAGGAAGAGAGAAAGTGAGAAAGAAAGTCCACAAGAGAGAGAGGAGGAAACAGCATACGTGGAGAGCCCGAGAGAGAGAGAGAGAGAGAGAGAGAGAGAGAGAGAGGAAGAGATTGAGTGTGAAGCGGGGGAGAGAGAGAGAGAGAGAGACGGAGGGAGCATAAGAGACAGGAGACAAAGAGACCAACGGAGAGTGCCAGTGAGCAGGTGAGAAGAGACTGAGAAGTATGAGAGACAGCACCTAAGGGACGAAGGAGGTGGGATACTGTCCTCTTGCTCCCGTCATTGGGATCCCAGAGCTGGGTAAGTTCCCTGGCTGTGCTGGGAGGGGCTGCCTGGGTGCACATTCCTGGTGTCGCAGGGCTTGGCTCGGGGAGTTGGCAGGGATGGTTTGGGGTACGTGTGGGAGGGCAGGAGACAGGCAGCCGGAAGGAGGCAGGGAATGGAGGGTTCCTGAGCACAGAGAGGGTCAAATTCCTGGCCAGAGTACAGTGGCCAGAAATAAAGGAGCCCCTATTCTCTGGCCTGGGCTGCAGACAGCTGCCCCCTCCCGCAGCTGCCAGGGCCGCCCACCTCTCTTGGCACCACTCTTGGTATGCGGTCCCGGGCCACGGCCTCCCCAGCCCCCCAGTCCCCAAACAACAGGCTCCTTTCTCTTCAGACTCCTCTGACCACCGAGCCCCTGACCCCATCTCTGTCCCGAGTCACAGAGACAGAGCCCCTTTCTTTCTCTCCCCAAGCCCTTGATGGAGGAAGGCAGACCTCGGAGCAGCCTCAGCCTGGCCAGCAGCGCCTCCACCATCTCCTCGCTCAGCAGCCTGAGCGCCAAGGTTCGGGCTTCCCGGTGGGGATGGGGAGGAAGGTGGGGCTCTGGGCCACCCATCCCCGGTTTCCTAGCCCTGAGTTCTGGGCCACTCCAGGGGCTCTGATTGTTAAGAACAAGGATCCTGTTTGGGTGCAGTGGTTCATGCCCATAATCTTAGCACTTTGGGAAGCTGAGGCAGGAGGATCACTCGAGTCCAGAAGTTCAAGACCAACATGGGCAATATCAAGACCCCATCTCTACATAAAATAGAAAGATTAGGCGGGTGCGGTGGCACGTGTCTGTAGTTCCAGCAACTTGGGAGGCTGAGGCAGGAGAATGGCTTTATCACAGGAATTTGAGGTGGCATTGAGCTGTGACGATGCCACTGCACTCGAGCCTGGAAAACCGAGTGAGACCCTGTCTCAAAAACAAACAAACAAACAAACAAACAAACAAACCCACAAGAACAAGGATCCTGAGTAACAGGTCTGCCAGACCCAGTAAGGTCCCAAATTGCCCACCAGTCGCAGCTAGGATTTAAGAGGCATTCCCAGCTCTGTCCCTACCCCTCGTATTTTCCTAATTCGAAGCCAGAATAACAACCTCCCTTGACCCTGGTTGCTAAGATAAGGCCACTCCCCAGCCATGAGGCCCCTTGAGTTCTTAGAAGCAGTGGCTGCTCTAGATCAGGGCTGGGACTCCGTGCCCCATCTCTAGCCATCTAGTCTACCCACTAATGGGATCCGGCAAGGCAAGGAGAGACCCTTCTCTGACAATAAGGCCCCATGGAGCCCTGAGATACATGTGTCCCAAATTAGCACCCCAGCCAAGAGTTTAAGGATGACACTCATTTCCTTGTTCTGCCCTTCCCCTCACACATTTTGTTTCCCAAGTTCAGAGCCCAGAGATTCGATCCCAGCCTTGGTCAGCATCAGCTCCGGGCAAGGGTGTCCTGTAGCAATGTGGCCATGGACACCTGGGGTATCTGTGTGTATCAGGAGAGGCAGCTCCATCTGGGCGGGGCAGGGGGGGAACCTCAAGGCCCCTCTCCTTGCACTTGGTTGCTAAGGGATGTCACTGCACGGCACTGAGGCATCCTTTGATTCACCAGGGACCCAGCACGGAAGTTTCTCCTGAGTATGGGGACCTCCCAGCTGAAATTCCCAGTTCAGGTCCCAGAGGCTCTACTCACCTCTACCTCTGGTAGCCAAAGGCATCCTCTTCTTGGCAGTGGACCCTTGATTCCCAAATTCCTTCCCAGCAGCCTCTTCCTTGCCTCTGAACACCTCCCTCTGCCCATCAAAAAAGAGTCTCTCAACTCTGCGTCATGAACACCCCCAATTCTGATCTCTAAACTCAGCCTCCCTCCTTGGCCTGGTTTGTTTGTTTGTTTCTTTTTTATTGAGACACAGTTTCCCTCC
>NW_012144190.1:3126714-3147734 GCF_000956105.1 Propithecus coquereli
GGCCTCCCAGAGAGCTAGGATTCAGATGTGAGCCACCATGTCCGGCCCTTGGCCTGGCTTCTAAGGGCAACCAAGCGAGGGCCTACCTCACTCCTCCCATCCCATCCCAAGGCCCTCCTCCCCCATCTACTTCTGTCCCCTTCTCTCCTCAGAAGCCCACCCGGGTGGTAAACAAGGTCCATGCCTTTGGGAAGAGGGGCAATGCTCTCCGAAGGGACCCCAACCTCCCTGTGCACATCCGAGGCTGGCTTCATAAGCAGGTAGAGTCGGCAGGAGAAGGAAGAGGCCACTAGAGTCTGTGCCCTTGGCTGTCCACTGTTTCTCTCCTTCGGAGTCCCCAGATATGTTTCTTTTTGCTATCACTGCCCCTCTGCTTACTCTGTCATTGTTTCATTCATTCATTCAATGACTGCTTCCTGAGCACTTAGGAAGTTCCCAGCCCCAGGGCACACACCATGCAAATAAGACAAACAACTTTATACATTACATTCAAGATCAGGGTGGGGCAGGGATAGATAAAATATTAGTAAATAAATAAATGGCCCTGATCATCTGATTGTAGGAAATGCTGTGAAGAAATAACACCCAGGGATATGCTTGGAAGTGGCTGAGGGATGAGAGCTGGGTTTGACTCGTGGTGGGGGAAGGCCTCTCCGAGATGACAATCGAGCTGAGATCTAGAGGGCAGGAAGTAGCCTGCCATGCTGAGATCTGGAGGCAGAGTGTACGGAGAAGGAAAGGCCCCGCAGCAGGTAAAAGCTTGGTGTTCGGAGCGAGGCGAGGCAGGAGAGACAGTAGGGGCGGCCAAGCAGTGGTTCTCAAAGAGTGGTTCTCAAAGAGCAGTGGTTCTCAACTGCTGGTTCCCTGGACCACCAGCATGACATCACCTGGGAACTTGCTAGAAATACAAATGATCAAACCAATCAGGAACTCTGGGGATGGGGCCCAGGAATCTGTGTTGTAACACACCGTCCCAGCAATTCTTACGCACTCCGAAGCTCGAGACTCCCTGCAAACCTGTAAACTGGGGTAAGGAATTTGAGATTTATTCTAAGTGTGACAGCAAGCTCTGTTTTGAGAAGGGGACTCCCATGGTCTAACATAATTTTAAAAGACCATGCTGGTTTCTACGGGAACGTATTGAGGAGGAGAAGAGGGTCATGAGGTTGGAGATGGTGGCATGGTCCAGGCAGACGTGATGGGGAGACACATGATTCAGTGCCACCTTCCTGGCCTCGCTGTGTCTCATGCCCCAGGAATTGGACCAAGCAAGTCTCCGGATATAAAGCCCCTGCCCATGTGTGGTGTGCATTGTGTCATCCAAGCCTCTCCAAAACTTCTCAGTCCTCCACTGACAGATGAGAAAACACAAGGGTCCTAGCAGGGAAATGACTTGTTTAAGGGCATAGCTCGAAGGTGGCATAGGTAGGAGTAGAACTCAGGTCCAGCTGTGTCCAGAATCTATGTCAGCTCAGCCACCACACACTGGCTTCCAGCTCTCTGAGTCCATTACATCAGACATGCGTCTGTCCCTCTCCTCTCTCTGGGTCTCTGTCCCCTTACCCCCGTGTCTCTGTCTCCAGTTTGTCTCTGTTCCTCTCTCTCCAGGTCTCTTTCTCTCTCTGGGTCTCTGTGCCCACCGTTGCTGTCTTCATCTCCTTTCTCCTCTCCCCTCCACTCAGGCCCCTCCTCCCACCTGTCTCCCCAGGACAGCTCCGGGCTCCGGCTCTGGAAACGCCGCTGGTTCGTCCTTTCCGGCCATTGCCTCTTCTATTACAAGGGTCAGTGACCCGGCTGGCATGGGGTGGGAGGACCCCCCTCCCACTCGCCCTTAACTCTGACCTCTTGGCCTCCTGATCCCTGTGTGACCCTGACTGCAGCCCCCTCTTTGCAGACAGCCGCGAGGAGAGTGTCCTGGGCAGCGTCCTGCTGCCCAGCTACAGTATTAGGCCAGATGGGCCAGGAGTCCCCCGAGGGCGGCGCTTCACCTTCACCGTGAGTCTGTCCATCCCCACGGGTGCTATGTCTGCATCTCTCAGGGAAACTCTTAAGTCCCAGCAAGCCCTGGAGTATTCATTACTGGAAATGAAAGGTCTTGACCAGGATCAGTGGCACCCTCCTTTTAGAGGGCCCGGGCGTCCAGTCCTAAGCCTCCTCTCCCACAGGCAGAGCACCCGGGCATGAGGACCTACGTTTTGGCCGCTGACACGTTAGAGGACCTGCGGGGCTGGCTGCGGGCCCTGGGCCGGGCCTCCCGCGCAGAGGCGGACGATTGGTGAGTAGAGGTCCAGGCCCCTGACCCTGGACCTTTATCCTGAGTCAGTCCAGTCACCCCGAACTTCTCTCCTCAGAGGCCCTGTCCCCTTGAATGTCCGATCACTAGTCTTCTAGCTAAGGAGACTCGGTCTTCCAGACCTCACCTGCAGGGAACTTCGGCTCTTCCAATCGGCAAAGTCTTCTTCTCTTAAGCTCTGCCCACCGCCTGTTCAGCGCCGCCCCCGAGCTGACCCGCCAATCAGGGTGTCTGGTAGACACTCTCAGCTCTGCCCCCTGCGTTATCAGTGTTCCACACTCTCTCATTGGCTCCCTCTGAAGTCTCCATCCCCTGAGCTGCCCTCTAAACCAAGTCAGATAAAGGACAATGTCAGGTTTTTAAAAAAATGCCGGACGGTCTCTTAGGCTCTGTCGCGGCCTGCCCCAATTCTCAGGCTGGGGACTGGCTCAGACTATCTTATAGCCCGGGGCATTGGGTCCAGCAAACTAGACGGACCTTGTGAGTCAGCACAGGTCACTTCCACATCGGAGCCTCAGTTTCCCCAACTGCAAAATGGAGACAATGACTGATAGTGCACAATCTCCCCTTTGTGGGTGGGTCTCTGCCCTCGACTGTAAAAAGAGAACAGGGCTGTCCTGAGGTTCAAAGGAGTGATGTGATTTTCTGTGTCCACTCGCTAGTGGGCAACCCAGGTCACCCGCGCGGCCCCTGCCTGGGGAGGGCCCTGGCGGCCCTGGTGGTCCCCCGGAGGTGAGCAGAGGGGACGAGGGGCCCATCTCAGAATCACCAGAGCTGGCCCGACTGTCCAGAGGCCGTGGCAGACGCGGGCTGCTGGCTCCCAGCCCCACAGCCGACCTCCAGTCTGGACTGCGAGTGCAGAGGGCCAGGAGCCCAGAGTGAGTGGGACCCAGTTGGGGGCGGGGCCAAGGCCAAGGGCGGGGCCAGGGGCTTGCCAGCGCTTTCTGCCCGAATGTGTGTGGGTTCCTGGGGTTCTGGTGGGGTCACAGCCTGTCGGGGAGAAGTTCTAAGGAGGAGTTGCCACCGAGGGAAAATTATGCAGGATCTGGACGGTAGAGGAGGATTCTACTCCAGAGGGACAGTAAGACATGTCCCTGGGGCTGACTTGATGGGTAGTGAGGTGGATGGAGGGGGCTCTAGTTGACTCAGTTCTGCGGTTCTCTTCTTCCCACAGCCTGTTCACACCCCTCTCGCGCCCTCCCTCCCCTCTGAGCCTCCCCCGACCCCGTTCTGCTCCTGCGCGGCGACCCCCTCCTTCCTCAGGAGACACAGCACCCCCTGCCCGACCTCACACCCCGCTGAGTCGCATCGATGTCCGGCCTCCTTTGGATTGGGGTCCCCAACGCCAGACCCTCTCCCGGCCTCCCACTCCCCGCCGAGGACCTTCCTCTGAGGCTGGGGGAGGAAGGCCTCCCAGGAGCCCCCAGCCGTGGAGTCAGGAGCCCAGAACACAGGTGAACAGAGAGCTGAGGGGGAGAGGACTACATTTCCCACTAGGCCTCTGGGCTGCCTTTCTATACCGATCTCCAGCCTTTGTTCCTAAAGCGTCATGGGGACTGTAGTCCAGACTACTCTGCCAAGGCAGTGTCGTGAGAGGTAGAGTGGTTTGCATCTGCCTTGTGTCCCCAGTTTATTTTTCCAAGTAGGCCGCCTACCGTTTTCTCTGAGCATCACGGGAATGTGCCCAGAATATCCATAGCTAACTGTAAACATGAGAGGGAGAGAAGGTTGCAACTTCCATCAGCCCTGGGGCTGTTTTGCCAGGCTAGTCCATTTAAGACCATCCTCTGTGTGCCCACAGTGATACACAGCTGGAGAGCGGGTAGTTGAGGAAGTTGCCTGGGGGGCTCAGTTCTGAATTGCAAAATATCTCCTAAAGCACTTCAATTCTTGACACGTGCACTCTAATATTTATTACTAAGACGATGCCAATTTCTAAGCATCTCTGTGTCAATGTTCCTCCCAGGCACCCTCTGGCTCCTCCACTTATCTCCAGCTGCCCCCACGGCCCCCTGCAACCCAGGCCTCCATGGTTTTATTGGTAGGTATCCTGGGACACCCCAAGTCTACCAGAGCCCCCCCTTGCTTTCTTTGCTATGAGGAATGTCATCTCCTGGCCTAGGGTGCCTAGAGAACACTAGATATTTCAAGGTCCCTGGGTGGCTGCTTATTTAGTTTCCTGTGGCTGCTGTAACAAACTGGGTGGCTTAAAACAACAGAAGTTGATTCTTTCATGGCTCTGGAGACCAGAGGTCTGAAGTTAAGGTGTCAGTAGGGCCATACTCTGCCTGAAGGCTCTAGTGAGGCTCTTTCTTTGTCTGTCTCCTAGCCTCTGGTGGTTGCTGCAGGCCCTGGCATCCCATGGCTTGTGGCTGCATTGCCCCAATCTCTGCCTCTGTCACCACATGGCCATTTTCCTTTGTGTTTTTTGGTGTCTCTCTGTCTGCTTGAATAAGGACACCAGGATGACTTCATTGTAACTTAACTTACATCTGCAAACACCCTGTTTCCAATTGAGGTCACATTTTCAGGTACCAGGAGTTAGGACTTAAACACATCTTTTTGGAGGACACAAATTCACCCTCAACAGTGCTCAAGGGTTTTCAGCTGGCAAGGGTGGAGACTTTCCTAGCAACGAGGCCCACGAGGGCCTGAGGCCCCTTCTGGGCCTTTCAGGAACTCGTTATGGTAAGGTAGGGACAGAGGGGAGGGGCTCTCATTCTTTAAAGGCAGGGTCTATGGAGACCACAATCAAAGCAGTGTGTTTGTGGAGTGGCTGCTCCATAGCAAGGGGGTTGGGGGTAGAGGGTGTAGTGATGCCTGAATCTTCAGTCTCGCTCTGTATTTCCACTGTGCTGGTTGCTTCTGAGAACCTGGTGGCTGGCAAGGAACTTCTGAAGCCACAGTACCTGATGAGGCTCTGTGCATACATTTCTTGCATATTTGAGGCAGCCCTACTAGACCCCTCTTTGTCCCAGTTGCATGGATGACATCATTCCTACCAGCATTGTGTGCAGTGAGGAGGACATTCAGTGATCAAGCTTCGATTGAGGACAACTCTTGTTTGGGACCAGCTCAAGTGTAGTCCCTAGCTATGGGACCTTTACAAAGCCTCTTGCTGAATTTGAGGCAGCTCTGTTCCCTTGACAAGGAATGAGGCCTAGTGCCTGGTCTTCTGCCCTTCTGTGGCATGTGGGGTGGGGTTCAGGGGTGATGCGTGACAGCAGCACAGGGCTTGAGCTCAGGGCTCAAGCTTGGCCTATTTGATCAGATTTTGAGAGGGCTGAACCCCTAAAGTGAAACTTACTGAAGTTTGGATTTGGGGTTACAGGGATTGGGGAGTCACTGCCTAGCAACGGGGCCTATTGTGGCTGCATGAAGCCTGGGATGCAGTTGCTAAGGAAGGTCATTCTCTAGCAATGGGGCCTATTGAGATAGGAGTCCCCGTTTATTCTTCTCCAGATAGAAGCCAGCTTTCCTGTAACCATGAATCAATGAATAAATGAATGGGTAGAGAGTGGATCCCGTAATAGATAGTTACAGGAAAGGTGGCTTCAGGTACTGTAGCTTCAGAAGTTCCTTTGCTAGCTACCAGGTTCTCAGAAGTAACTAGCACAGTGGAAATATTGAGCAAGACTCTTCTATATTGGCTTTTGTGAATGATGTTTGCAATGAACATGGGTATACAAATTCTCTTTGAGTTCCTGCTTTGAATTCTTTTGGATATATACCTTCCTGACAGTTTATATAGCTATTTGAATGGTTCATTACTCCAAAATAAGTTCCTTATTTTGTTATTATATTTTCTAGTTATCGATGCTCTTATGTTTTGTAGACTTGTCTTATATGTAGTATCCTTGCTGAAGTCCCTTATGCCTTCTAATCACTCATCCCTTCTGTTGGTTCTTAGGGTAGATGAGCGTATCTTCTGTAAATAATGGTGGTTTTGCCTTTCCCCTTCCTCTCCTTACGCCTTTGGTGTTTTTCCCTTTTCTTTTCTTTCTTTTTTTTTTTTTTTGAGACAGAGTCTTGCTCTGTTGCCCGGGCTAGAGTGCTGTGGTGTCAGCCTAGCTCACAGCAACCTCAGACTCCTGGGCTCAAGTGATCCTTCTGCCTCAGTCTCCCAAGTAGCTGGGACTACAGGCATGTGCCACCATGCCCAGCTAATTTTTATATATATACACATATATATTTTTAATTGTCCAGATCATTTCTTTCTATTTTTTAGTAGAGACGGGGTCTCGCTTTTGCTCAGGCTGGTCTCGAACTCCTGACCTTGAGTGATCCACCCGCCTCGGCCTCCCAGAGTGCTAGGATTACAGGCTTGAGCCACCGCGCCTCGCCCCTTTTCTTTCCTTATAGCTTGGTCAGGATCTCTAATACTGTTGGTAGTGAGTATCGTTGTTTCATTCTTAGTCGTAAAGAAAATATCTAAAGTGTCTTCATTAAGTGTAATGTTTGCTATGGCTGTTGGATAACAGAGCCCATGGCATCTTCCTGAGGCCAAGAATCTGGCAACCGGTCTACTGAGGTTTGCAAAAGCTTAGAAGAAGCTAATAAGGGGATGGCTCAGCCTTGAGTTACAACAGGGATGGGGACAGACAAGTCCTTATTTTCTTTTCTCCCTCTCCTCAGCCGGCTCCTCCCCTGGAGTCAACCTTCCACCAAAGCTTGGAGACAGATGTAAGTTCTTATTGATCCAACCCCTGCTGAGTTCCCAGAGTTGGGGAGAGAAGGTTCTAGAATCATTCTCTAGGGTAGGGAAAAAGCCAGACCTGGTCCATAAATTGCTCTTGCTCTCATTTCTCCAGACTCTGCTGACCAGGTTGTGTGGACAGGACCGACTCCTGAGGAGGCTACAGGAGGAGATAGACCAGAGGCAGGAGGAGAAGGTACCCTGGGGTGGGACAGGGGTCCTTAGCCCTTCCTGACCGTGGGAGGCAGGATGCCGGCTGGATGTGGAGGATATGGGAGGACACTTTTTCTCCCCTCCTGGGGCTGCATGTGCCTTCAGAAGTCTAACCACCTTCCCTCTTGCTGCAGGAACAGCTAGAAGCAGCCCTGGAGTTGACCCGGCAGCAGCTGGGCCAGGCAACCAGGGAGGCTGGGGCTCCAGGGAGGGCCTGGGGTCGCCAGCGCCTCCTGCAGGACCGACTGGTCAGCGTGAGGGCCACCCTTTGTCACCTGACTCAGGTGAGCATCGGGGAGGGGGCACATCCTCCCAGGAGGCCCCAGGACTATACAGGTTGTTATGAAGGGGACCTGCCCCATAGGAAGGCAGTTCTTGAGAATTCTGTCCACTCCAAATTTCAAACCAATAATCTTAACCATCCTAGAGGATAAGGAGCAAGAAACAGCATGAAACAGCACAACTTAATTTAGCAGTTTGAGAGGGTGATTTCGATATGGACTTTCTGACTTTGAATCTCACCTCCTGCTCTTAGTAGCTGTGTGTCTTTAGAAAAGTTACTTAATCCCTCTGGGCCTTAGATGCCTCCTGTGTAAACTTGAGATAATGATATTTACTTAGTAGGGTCATTGTGAGGATTACATTAATATATGTAAATGAACAAATGAATATTTAACACTTAAGGTACCTGGTACTTGGTAAGCAATATTTAAGTGTCGGCTGTAATTATTATCAAATGGAAAATGGAGACAATAAGAGAAGCTACCTCACAAGAATTAAATGAATGCTGAAAACAGTGCTATTAATAGCACATGGTAAGTGCCCCATATGTGTTAGCTGCCGTCGTTATTATTAGTAGTAGTAAGAGTACCAAAATATTGACAAGGAGGTTCTGCTGTCCAGGAGCGTGTAGGCGTTGTGGTCTTGACTGTCCTCCAAATTCATTAGATTTGTAGACTTTGCTGCCTTAGGGGAGTGCAGAGGTAACCCGGGGATCCAGGGAATGTCCACACTAGCAGCCTGTTGGAATTGCAGGTTCGATATAGATGCTGGGGTTCACAGTAGTCCGAGCAAAGAGGCCCATGGGAATTGTAGTCCAGGTACCCTAAAGGTGCCAGGGATCAGGCCTTCCTTCCTCCTCCTCGCTGGGAAAAGATGGGATGGGGAAAGATCTAGTGGATGAGGTTAGTTAACCTGTGTCTTTCCCTTTCTGGGACCTGAGGAGCGAGAGCGGGTTTGGGACACGTACAGAGGCCTGGAGCAGGAGCTGGGCACCTTAAGAGAGACCCTCGAGTACCTGCTGCACCTCGGGTCTCCCCAGGTACGTCTCTGCTGGAGGGCCCAAGCTCCACCCTCCACTCCCAAACTCCGCCTGGAAATTCCGTCAGTGTTCAAGCCCCGCCCACAGAATGGAGGCCTCTCCCACTCCACCCCAAGCTCCTCCCCCCTCTGTCCTTTTATTCTAAGCCCCTTATGGTAGTTAAGACCCTGCCCTTCGTTTTAAGACCTGCTTTCAGATTCAGAGCCACTCTACCCTTTCTTTCTAAATCTATCCTCTCCTTGAAACCCTGCTCTCACCAGCAAAACTCCATCGCTCAGCCGTGTCTCCACCCTACAAGTTCCTCTCTTGCGTCCTGCTTCCTGACTTCCACTGTTAAATTGATCCCCTAGAGCTTCCGGGTCTAAACCCAATCTCTCCGTTCTAGCCCCACTTCTAAAATGTAAACCTCACTGCTTAGCCTCAGACCTGTTTCTTCATTGCAAGTCTAGCCGCCGAATTCTATGGTGTTGTTTTTGCTTTTAGCTGTGTAGCTCTAAATCACATATCTTTAGTTAAAAACATTGATGGGCCAGCCAGGGGCAGTGGCTCACGCCTGTAATCCCAGCACTTTGGGAGGCTGAGGTGGGAAGATCACGGGAGGCTGGGAGTTCAAGACCAGCCTGTGCAACATAGTGAGACCTCACCACCCCAACCCCTGGTCTCAACAAAAAATAAATAGCTGGGCATGGTGGTGTGCACCTGTAGTCCCAGCTACTTGGGGAAACTGAGGCAGGAGGATTGCTTGAGCCCAGGAGTTCAAGGCTGCAGTGAGCTATATTCAGGCCACTGCGCTCCAGCCTGGGCCACAAAGTGAGACTCTGTCTCAAAACAAACAAACAAACAAACAAAACTGCAGTTAATAAGACAGGTAGCCTAGTGTTGTCACAAGGTTAGACAGATGGACCTATAGACTAGAACAGGGTACGGTATTCAGAGATAGAGTCATATATTTATAGGGTGGCCAATTTATGACAGTGGTAACACTCCAGGGCAGTGCAGAAAAGACAGTCTGTCCAATTCAATTGGATATCCATGTGGAAAAAAAATAAACCCTGACTCCATAAATATAGCCCAGCTGATTTCAGACCCTTTCTGTGGCCCCCTTGCATTTTCCCACCTTTGAGTAACAAATTCCTTTCCTCCCCCAGGACAGAGCATCTGCTCAGCAGCAGCTGTGGATGGTAGAAGACACACTGGCAGGTCTGGGTAGCCCCCAGAAACCGCCCCCCAACACCGAACCTGAGCCCCCCTCTCCAGCGCTCCAAGGCGAGGAGTCCTCGGAGAGGGAGGTGAGAGGCACACATCTTTCTCCCCACACCCCAGCTTCCTGTCCCCTCTGTCCCTGACCCAACCCATCCCCCACTCGCCTCTTTCCCTCTTCCTTGAGCAGCTAACCAACGTCAGGCAAGTATGCCAACCATGCCCTATGTTTCCTTGTTTGCTATGTTGCCACCATAGTCCAGTGGTGTGCTGGGGCCAGATCCTAACAGCTCCCAAGAGCCACCTGTGTGTATCTCTCTCCAACTCCACATTGCATGATGTCATGCTGGTAGCCAGAAATCAACCACCGTAGGAGTATTTACACCACAGCCATCGGCAAACTACAAATTGGGGTACTTTTCCTCCAGAGAGACGTTTGTTAAACATTTACCAGACACCACTGCTCCCTGATCATAACTGGGAAGTCCAGACACATTGTAGGTTGCTCAGGAGGCAGGAGCCACTGTTGCCACAGCTGGGTTAGAACTGCTGCTGGCTCTGACCTCCAGACCACGTATCCAAAAGACCTGGGTTCAGATCCCAGCTCTGCTCTCTTTGTGACATCAGTCATGGACCTCATTTTGAACCTCAGTGTTGCCATATGTAAAATAGGGATAATAATCATAGCTGTCTTGCGGGTTTACTGTGGGATCCAATGAGATGCTGCAGGTAAAAGTGCTTAGCATAGCACCAGGTGCATAAGCATTATAAAACCTCGCACCCATGATGCCTTGCTTCACGCCAGGCATCGTTCTAAGAGCCCTACCTGTGTGGACTCAATCCTCATATCCCAAAGGAAAATATGGCCCAGAGAGGTAAAGCGACTTGCCCACGGTCACACCGCTAATTAAACAAATGGCAGAGCTGGGATTGGAAACTAAAATGTCTCACTCCTGGTTTACAATCTTAATCCTAGTCATACTGTGTCTCAATTGCTAAATTCTTGAAAAAGGGTAACAAGAATCACGATGATAATGATTCTCCTTCTCTGGTCCCTCCAGAGCCTGCCTGAGTCCTTGGAACTGAGCTCCCGTCGGTCCCCTGAGGCTGACTGGGGGCGGCCTCCTGGGGGCGACAAAGACCTCGCCAGCCCCCACCCAGGTGAGCACCCTGGTTTGGTCGGGTGGGATGTTCTCGGAGTTCCCTGTCCTCACCAAGTCCCGTTCTGTCCTTCCAGGTCTTGGGTCTCCGAGGGTCTCCCGGGCTTCCAGTCCTGAGGGTCGCCACCTCCCTTCCCCGCAGCTGGGAACCAAGGTAGGCCGTAGGTCCATCTTATAACCCTTTGATCTGACCATCCTGGACCCCCACTTCTGGGGAAACAAGTAGGAGAGGTGAGTTCTAAGGCTCCACCCAGAGCAGAGAGTTCTATTTGTTAAGGGCACTGGGGTTGAATTTTGTCTCTGTTACTTCTAAGCTGTGTGACTTTGGTTCACTTATTAAACCTTTCTGTTCCTCTACTTTTTCATCTGTAAAATGGGGCTAATAGCCAGTACCTATCACCTAGAGGTGACATGAGGATTAAAACTAGTTGAGTGCCTGTGAAGGGCTGCAGATAGTGCCTAGATATAGTAAGTACTTCATTCATTCACTCATTTAGCAATTCACTCATTCAACAAATATTTATGGACTAGTATCTCTGCTGTCCAATAAGGTAGTACAAACCCAAACAGATATTGGCTATTTAAATTTAAATAAAATAAAAAATTCACTCATATTTGCCTAATTTCAACTGCTCAGTAGCCACATGTGGCCAGTGGCTACCATGTTGGACAGAACAGATCTAGAACATTCCCATCATTGCAGAAAGTTCTACTGTACAGTGCATTTATGAGCGGAGGACCCAAGGGTGAACAAGATGGGAAGAAAATCCTTCCCTCACGAATCCGATATTCTAGTGGCAGGAGACGTAATAAACAATCAATTTACTATACATCACTTCCTATGTTATAAGAGCTAAAGACATAAAAACAGGGCAGGGCTGGGCGTTGGGATGCTTTTGGGAAGGGGTACGATCGTAAATGACTTGGTCTGGGGAGGCTTCGTGGAAAGGAAATGTTTAAGCAGGTACTTGAAGGAGGTGAGGGAACGAACTTTGAGGATGCCTGGCGGAAAAGTGTTTCACGGGCACAGGGAACAGCCTTTGCAAAGCTTCCTAGGCAGGTGCGGTCTGGGCCCGTTGGGGGAGCAGCTAGAAAGCCACTGTGGCTGGAGCTGAGTGAGAAAGCGACAGGGAAAGGGATGGAGAAGAAGACAGAGAGGGAATGGGAGCGGATCGCGCTTGGCCTTGAGGTCCATGGGGAGGGCTTTGCTCTGAGCAACGGGAGCCATGAAGGGCTCTGAGCAGAGGAGGGACGTGAGATGCCTTGGTGGGAACCGGCGCCCTCTGGCGGCCGTGTGGGGAACAGACTGTGGGGGGCGAGGGCTGGGGCCCTGGGGATAGAACAGTTGTTTGCAATAGGTTAGAAGCAGAGTGAACTTCTAGATATACTGTACCAGTCTTCAAACTTTATCCAAAACCCTTGGGAACAGATATAATTTACAATGCAAAACTTCGCAGATTCTAGAACAGTAACATGATGCACAGACCGTGTATTATATAAAACCCCCAGCCGCATCTGCTGCAGCACACTTAATCAAACGCATTAACATTTCCCCGATAAAACATATGAATATTCATACTGAATGGGATAAAGGCTATAAATAACAACCCAATTTAAATGTCAAGTTTATACAGCAAAGAGCTGCTAAATGAATGAGACAGTGTGCAATAAAAATAGATTATAAATATCAGTTTTTATTTCTAAGGAAAGGGTTTCATAAAACATCATGTCACACATCCAGGTACAAATGAAGCCACATGTAGTCGATGGTTGTGGCATCTAGTGGCTTAAGAACCCTGGAGACAGGGGTCATTGGAGTTGGACATCTAAGGGAGCGCTAGGAGTGGAATTTGGGTATGGTGAGGCAGGTGGCCTTCCTGTCACCTGACCCTTACCAAAGGGTCTACGTAGGCAGTCTCCCCTTAATTGAGTAAATAGCATCTCTTGACTCATGAGGAAGGTCAGCATTTCACCATTCATCAGTGGGGGTTCTCCCCCGTGTCCCCGATGTCGTCAACAGCATGGCTACAATCCTCTCAGATTTCTGAATTTCACACTGTGCCAGCACTTTCCCCACCCCGACAGGTGAGTCATTGCAGCCTCCAGAAGGGGCTTCCACTTGTACCGGTCATCTTTGGGCATAAATCCCAAGGTTCAGTGTCATCCTCTTATCATTAGTGACACCAGATCTGGTTGCTTGAGGACTTTGGGAAAAGAAGGTCCTTTGGTTTTCATCTGCAGGTTCATTTTCAAATATCTTGGAAGCCTCAGTCTGTGGCTGCATTTATTCGAGATGATTTATCAGCCTCATTCTGAGTGTTTGCAGCTGCAGCTGCGGCACCCTTAAGATGTCTTTTTTGTTCATTTGTTTGTTTTGTTTTTAGAGACAGGGTCTTGCTATGTTGCCCGTGCTGGTCTTGAACTCCTAAGCTCAAGCGATCCTCCTGCCTCAGCCTCCCAGACATCTGGGACTACAGGCACCACTGCACCCAGGCTTAAGAAGTCTAGAGTCCTGGATTTCCCAGTATTTGCAACTAGCATCCAGTTTGTTTTTTAAAAGGGTGACGGTAGTTATCTCTGCTCTTCATGGAGTGTAAAATTCCATGGTTCCAGCTGTATTCAGAGATGCCATACTAGGCAGAACACAAATATCCCCAATATGTCACAATTCACAAGACATTAAGGCAGGGATTGACACAGCCCTTTTTGAGACAAAACTTGACAATTTTCTTCCAGTCTCACTTGGCTGCAACCAGCTCGTGCTGCTGGTACAAAGTGATGACTGTGCTTGTCCAAAAAGATTTTTCTGAATACTCATAATTTCTTGTTTGCGTGATCATGCCTAGGAAAATTGTAGACATGTTCCGGACATCTTGGGTGCCGGCTCTCTCCAGTTTGTCTTATCTATGCCTACCAGATGTTGGGCACGGTTTCACCAGGTGTGCAAAGCAGGCAGATTCTAAATGGGTAAAAATATCTGCTTATTTGGACTATGTTTAAAACAACTGGATGTGTAGAAATTTCGTTTTGGTGCTAGCAAGCTATGGGGCCAGTGGCCTGGCCTGCGGTGAAGACATGAACAACACAGGGCAACGTTCAGGGGCGTCATTTATATAACACAGGACTCGGGATTGGTCAAATCAGAGTAAGCTGCAGGGATTGGTCCTACAATAGGCAGCTGATCCAAGCTGACTCCTTGGAATTTTCTAATTGGAGATGGCAGCCAGGAGTTCTCTTCCTTTGAGAAGGACCTGTTCCAGTCCTCTCCCCTAGCTTCCTTGGCTTGTGGCAGTGTAGCTCCAATCTTTTTATTTATTTATTTATTTATTTTTTGAGACAGGGTTTCACTCTGTCGCCCAGGCTGGAGTGCAGTGGTGTTGTCCTAGCTCACTGTAGCCTCAAACTCCTGGGCTCAAGCAATCCTCCTGCCTCAGCCCGGTTATCATAACTCCAATCTTCACATGCCATTGTTCTTCCTGGGAGCATTTTCTGTGTCCAGATTTCCTCTTTTTAGGAAGGATAACACATGTCTACAGCTGGGGAGCTCTGTCAGCTCATTTCTTACCTGTAACGTCCTTCGTTTTGTCCCATCTTCGTCTCCGTCAGTTTAAGCCAGCAGCATCTGTGCTGAGATAATTTAATGGATCCACATGTCACATGTAATATGCCTGATCTCTTAGCAAACGGTCATCCAGCCACGCCCTTGGTGTTCTTTCTAGAACATTCTTTCTCACTTTTTGCAATATGAATAGGCTAAAAATGTTCCAAATCTGCAACTTTGCTTAACAATTTCATCTCTGTGCTCTTGCATTTTTTTAAGTTCTGGAAGTTCAAAGTCACCGATCAAGGTGTCAGCAGCAGGGCCACACTCCCTCTGAAGGTGCTGGGGAAGGATCTGTTCTGGGACCGTCTCCAGCTTCTGGTAGCCCTTTGGCTTGTGGCACCAGGACTCTGGTCATCACATGGCAGTCTCCTTGTGTGTGACTTCCCTCTGGGTCTGAGCACAGAAGAAACAGTGAGGGCAAGAGGGAGTTCCGGAAGACCTTGCTAAGGCAGACCCAAACCGATCCGCTTAACGATTTCATTAGCCAGTGACTCCCATTCCTCCCTTTGTTGTTGTCAAAGCTAGTTCAGGGTTGGTTTTTTGTCACCAGCGACCCAGAGTCCTGACTACCTAGAGTGTGAAGAATATGTCCAGGCAAGCCTGAGGGCGTCGTTCCAGCGGATGGAGTGAGGCCAGAGAGGGAGGGGGCAGGCCACACAGGGCTTCAAAGGCCTTTGTCGTCAGTGTGCTTCGGGGCCATGGGAGCACCGTGGGTAGGGGAGGGAGAGCATCGCTTCTGGGGGTGGAAAGACCCGTCTGAGGTACTGTGGCGAATTTACTGGAACGGGCAAGACTGCAGGCCGAGAGGTTTAGCAAAAGGAAATAAAGAGGAGGCCCAAGGTCAGGGTCTTGGGGTGTCTCTCACCTCCCTAGGCCCCCGTGGCCCGGCCCCGGATGAGCGCTCAGGAGCAGTTGGAGCGCATGCGCAGAAACCAGGAATGCGGACGGCCTCTCCCCCGCCCAGCCTCCCCCCGGCTCCTCACCCTGGGGAGGACACTGTCCCCAGCCAGACACCAGCCTGAATTGGAGCAAAGGGTGAGGGAACAGGGTTGGGTTGGGGCTGTGGGGTGGTAGTGGGTCCTCTAGTCCTAGTTTGAGTCTCAGTTTCCTTCTCTGTAAAATGGGGATACTCCCTACCTCCTTACCCCAAACCGGGTTTCCAGATACACCCCAGCTTGTACTTGTGCTAAAGTTAGCTTCCTGGGCACTTGAGTGGGACGTGGACAGGAGGGAGCGTGAGAGGGGACAGAGTGGGGGGGTCACAGATCTGGACTGGAAGCTCAGTTTTCCTTCTCACTTGCTAGGTGTTGTCAAAAGCAAAAAAGGAAAAAAAAAATGCACCAGTAAGGAAATTGATTTTATTCACGCTCTTACGGAGAGCACCCCAGATCTGAACCTCAGAGTGTCTCAGGATGGTGTCACCTTAGACTTTTATAGGAAGGAATTAGACAAGTCACAGGTGTTGGGGCGGGAGGATTTTTTTTTAACCCCAGCTGTATTCCAGGAGCACAGGTAAAGTTAAACATTGTCAGTGTCTTTGGGCAACTTGATCCCCTTTCTGAACCCCCTCCACTTCACCCTCAGATGAGGACTTGGAGCTTCCAGGTGAGGAGTCCTAATGTCCCAATTCCTTTCCAGCCTGTCCTGGGGCACTCAGGAGCCCAGAAATGGCTCAGAAGCTCCGGGTCCTGGAGTAGGTAAGGAACTGGAGGGCGGGTCGAGGGAGCAGGAAAATCAATTCGCGAAGGGGTAGAGGAGGAGTATTATTATTAAAGTCTCCTGAGCACTGAACTACAAGTCACAAAACTTCTAGAGACGCTCGAGTTCCCGGAGCAGCAGAAACAAAATCAGAAAGCCCTAGATCCGCAGTAGGAACTTCAGTTCCCATAACCGGCTTGGTCGCTAGCAAACCCTGCCCTCCATCGAGCAAATCGGGTAAAATTGACGCGCGACGGGACGACAAATCCCGTAACGCGCGCGGGCAGTACCGGGGCGCGCCGTGCTCACAGTCCCTCAGAGACACGCGCTAGGGGCTGCAAATCCCAGGAAGACACGGGGGACACCGCGGGCCTGGCCGTGCCGGCTCATTGTACACTTCTCCCTTTTCTAGTCCGAGGAACGCCACCCCTTACTTGCCGCCGTCTGGAGGCCACCGGGAGCGGGTCCTCAGCCTCTCCCAAGCCCTGGCCACCGAGGCGTCGCAGTGGCACAGAATGATGACAGGTGAGGGGCGGGGATCCTGGAGTCCTGGGTTTTGGGGAGGACCTGGAATCCTAGCTCCTGGATGGGAGGGGTCTGCGGGCCGCTAGGAAGTTTTTATCTTGGTGAGGAAAGAACTGGGCAGGGCTTGGGAATTCTATCTAGGTCCCGGGCAAGAGGGCGACTGTGGTCCGGGCTACTGGCAGGAGGGGAGGAGGAGGTCGTGGGGGCGGACACCTGAGTCTCAGGGAGGAATGGACTGAGGGACTGAGGGGTCCGGACTTTTGGGCCTGGGGGAGCAGGAAGCCGGGGGACTTCACTCCTGGGTCTGAGAGAGGAAATACCTGGGAGTCCGGGGTCCTGAGTGCCGAAGTTTGACATTCTCATTCTCAACTCGTCCTCTCCAGGTGGGAATTTGGACTCCCAGGGAGACCCTGTCCCCCCTGCGCCACCGCCTCAGTCGGATCCCACGACCCAGGAGACCCCTCCGAGATCTCCTCCGGTGGCTGATTCCGGTACCGGGTTCTCTCGCGGACGTAGTGGGCGTGGCGGAGGCCCCACCCCCTGGGAGCGCACGTGGGATTCCGGGACCGCCCCTCCGGTCCAGACCCAGGACGAGGGGGCGTGGCCTCTGCGAGTCACTCTGCTGCAGTCCAGCTTCTGACCTGCCAAACGCGGCGGCCAATCGGAGCGAGAGGGCGTGGCCTGGAGTACCTCTCTAGGCATCTGGGGGCGTGGTCTGCTCCCCAACGGGGGCCTGGGAGAGGAGTGGTTTCCATGTCCAAAGTTTGGTTTTCCCACCGTCCAAGTTTGGATTAAAAGTTTGAATCTTTAGTCAATAGCTCTTTTTCTGTCTGTTTGCGGTTGTCACACTGGGGTCTCCGAGGGGCAGAGCTGGAGTCGTGGACTCCAGGGTTCTGAGGGAGGAAGGAACGGTGGGCTTCTAGTTTGCAGTTCGTCTGGGAGAGGAGGCAGCTGGAGGTCTGGATTATCGGGTCTGAGGGAGCAGGGGACAGAGAGCCTGACCCCTGGGTCTGACGGAGGAGCGGCCGGGGCAAGCTTCGGGTCCTTGGCCTTCCCCGCATCGCCCACCGCCCCGGGGCTGGGCTTCCAGCAGCCAGCCCTTATTTAAGGTTTGATCCCACGGCCTCATCAGACTTTGGAGGTGGCAAGAGGCCCAGAGTGAGTGAGCGAGAGAGACTCGAAATGGCCACAGGAACGAGCTATGCCGGGAAGGTGGTGATTGTGACCGGGGGCGGACGCGGCATTGGAGCCGGGATCGTGCGAGCCTTCGGTGAGCAGGGGCCTAAGGGAAGGGCGGGAGTAGGGGCTAATGAGCGTGGGGAAAAGGGACTCTGGTTCTGGAGTCTGGATTCTGAGCGTATAAAAGCTAATTTGCGATGCTAACTGCAATGCTAAGTGAGCGTTAGGATGGAAAGCCAAGTAGGTGTTCACGGCGTGGGTGGACAGAGATCTCTCACGCAGAGATTAAGATATAAAAGTTAAAAAAAAGAGCTTATTTTATCTTTTAGAAGGACAGAGAGAAAGAGACAGAGAGAGAGGAAAGAGAGGGTGAGCAGGGAGACCGCCTTGGCATCCCAAAGAAAGAAGGGGATGCCAGCCCTGAGGCCGAGTGGCTCGCTGATTTCAAGGGGGAGAAGGGGCAGGACGAGAAAGAAAAAACCCAGTGATTGTCACTTGACACAGAAGCGGCTGTGGAGTAATTAGCAGGAGGCAGCTGCAAGACGTCAGGTTGTCCCGTCTTTCTTGCTTTTCCTGTTCCCGGAGACTTGGTTATCTCTGAAATGTAGTCGGACTTAGCACAGGGGATGTGATGTTGCTGGAAACTTGGTTTGGGGCAGGAAACTGAGGCCTGGCATTTGTCCCCTGCTGTCTGTCTCGGGGGCTTCTCAGGAACTCCTGGAGGCCACAGAAACAGATTCTAAAGGCTACCAGCTGGTGACGTTCAGAGAAAGATTTGCATTTCCCTTTTGTCTGGTCCTTTCAGGTGTTGTGAAAATGGAATCCCTGCAGGGCGCCTGCCAGCCAGGGAGAGAGTTCATGATTGATCTTTAGCTGTTACTAGAAAATCAGGAGGTTAGATATTTTCCTGTTGTTTCAGCGAGGCCGGCCCCTTTCAGTGAGGGCGTGCGGTGACAGCCTGGGGCCTGGGTTTTTGGCAAGGTCTCCAAAGGAAGTTACTCCCTTTCTCTAGGTTTGTTAACGCAGCTGCAAAGCGGGTGGTTTGGGTTATCTGGAGTAGCCACGGGAAGTATGTGTCAAGGCCTCTGCCCTTTGTCCGGGGATCCTCATGACACTGGGATCACGAGGGGAAGGTGAGGGAGAGAAGCCCCACTCCATGTGGCCACAAGGGGGCAGCAGAGGCCTTCACCAAGGGGTAACCTGTTCTCTTCCTTCTCAGTGGACAGCGGGGCCCAAGTGGTAATCTGCGACAAAGATGGTGAGTGACGGTCCCTGAGTCCTCACCCCACCCTCCTCTCCAGGGGTCCATGCCCCCAGCCCCTCCTCCCTCAGACCCAGGGATCCGGGCCCCAGCTCTTCCCTCCCTGCAGAGTCTGGGGGCCGGGCCCTGGAGCAGGAGCTTCCTGGAGCTGTGTTTATCCGCTGTGACGTGACTCAGGAAGAAGATGTGAGGGTGAGAGAATTTTCCACCTCTACTCCCCATCTCCAACGATTACCTCTCTCTCTCTCCATTTGCCTCTCGGCGTTTGCACATGCTGTTCCCTCTACTTTCCCTCTTCTCCTGGCTAAATTGTACCCGCCACGAAGGTCTCAGCCCAGTGCCACCCACTCGCGAGCATTAGGCTTTCCTTGATTCTGACGACCAGGTCACATTCCTGGGTTTGTTCTCCTTCATCACCTCCATCTCCAAGGCGCTCATCACACCTGCCAGGTGGATGGAAATGAATAAATCCCTCAAAGTGGGCCTCCTGTGACTTTTTTTTCCTGTTTCTGGGTTTCTGTCCCTTCTATTTAATCAGTGTCTGTTATCTGTCCCTGTGGGTCTCTGCTCCTTTCTCTCTGGGCCTCTGTCCCCTCCCCTCTCTGGATCCCTGCCTGCCCCCGTCCCTGGAATGACAACTGGGGCGTGGCACTGACCAGCTCTCTGGTCTCTGGCACCTGGGCCTTCCTGTCTCCGCCTGTCCTGCCGTGCCCAGTGTCCCCCTGCTTCCTCCAGCTCCCGTCCCGTCAGCTCTGTGCCCAGCTTCCCGTCCCTGCCTTGCTTTTCGGAGCTTCGGGAGCGCCGGTTCCTGCAAAGTGGGCACCGCGCAGCACTGCTCATTTCCACGTTTCCTTCCCCCCAGACCCTGATCTCCGAGACCGTCCGCCAGTTCGGCCGCCTGGACTGTGTGGTCAACAACGCCGGCAACCGTGAGTCATGAGGCCTGAGGGCCACTCCCCACTGATGTCAACCCCCCTCCTGCCCCACCCCTTCCTCCTGCACCTCTGTTTCCCCCTCCCCATCTCTCACTCCCCATCCTGCCCCATTCCTCTTCCTGTCCCCCGAGACAGGACAGTGCAGCCATGGAAACCACCAGGCCTGGGCTTAAATCCTGGCTCTGTTCCACCCTCCCGGTGTGTCCCCAGTCCTGCGCCCTCACCTGTCCATGCCCCCTATATCTCTAAAGTGGGAATGATGGTCACCATCCTAATGACAGTGACCATCTCGGGTGCACAGCCTCTGCCTCGCAGGCACAGATGATCATTTCTGAAGTGCGGCCCACGCCCCTCCCCTTTGCCAGCGACGGTGTAGGTGGACTCACCGTGCATGGCTATGGGACTTGGTGTCGTGGGTCCTACAGGAAACTGCCATCAGCTTAACGACCACCCTTCATAGGAATGCCTCACATTGGTAAACTGAGGCTCAGAGAGTGAGTCGATTGGGCTGGGTTCACACTGCAAGGCCGTGGCAGAGAGAAGCCACTGTGTCAGCTGGGCTCACCCTCTCTGGGCTGCAGTTTCCTCAAATTGGTTTTTTTCTTCCCTGTCCTATCCCCACCTCCCCTCCTTCAGTTGTAAGGCTTTAAAGAAACAGCAGACACTAGTTCATCCGTTTTCCCTGCAGCCTTTGTTCACTGACAGGTGTTTACTGGCACCTACTATGTCCCACGCTCCTTTGTGGGGAGTGAGGGTTTAGCAGTGACAAAATAGAGACATCTCCTGTCCTCTGCCACTCCGGAAGGTGTGAGGGTGGAAAGCCCAGTAGGTGCTCACGGCGCAGGTGGAGAAAGATTTCTCACCCAGAGATAAATATATTATAGTAAAAAAGTTTATTTTATCCTTTAGAACAACAGAGAGAATGACAAAGAGAG
>NW_012144190.1:3148889-3153402 GCF_000956105.1 Propithecus coquereli
CCTATTCGCTAAAATTTATTTGTAACTCCAGAATCGATACTTGTGGGGCTCTCCTG
Organism: Propithecus coquereli; assembly: GCF_000956105.1. Lineage (NCBI taxonomy): Eukaryota > Metazoa > Chordata > Mammalia > Primates > Indriidae > Propithecus > Propithecus coquereli. The sequence goes on from NW_012144190.1 coordinate 3,148,946, forward strand.
GTGACGGACACATGCAGAGTATCAAAAATTTGAGGAGATATTCTGCCTCTTGTCTCACTCAGCTCTGAGACAGGACACCCTGTGGCACAACCGTGGCGGGGAGGTGCAAGAAGCTCCAGGTCTTCTGGGGCTAGTTGGGCCAGTTGAAATCCCAGCTGTCACTGTTAGTAGGGGTGGCCTCAAGCAAGTCCCTTAACACTCTGAACCTTGTTTAGAAAGTAAAGAACATACACTCTACTAGTATGAGTTGTCTTTAAGGTTTAAGATTACCATCTACTCTGGGAGGCCGAGGCGGGAGGATCGATCGAGGTCAGGAGTTCGAGACCAGCCTGAGCAAGAGCGAGAACCCGTCTGTACTAAAAATAGAAAGAAATTAGCTGGACAACTAAAAATATATAGAAAAAAAATTAGCCGGGCATGGTGGCACATGCCTGTAGTCCCAGCTACTTGGGAGACTGAGGCAGAAGGATCGCTTGAGCCCAGGAGTTTGCAATTGCTGTGAGCCAGGCTGACGCCACAACACTTGAGCATGGGCAACAGAGTGAGACTCTCTTTCAAAAAAAAAAGAGATTATCATCTATGTTAGGCATGTATATATCGACATATGTACATATATTGTATATATCATGTATGTATCAATACATATATATCTCACATATACATATGTACATATTATCTATCGTATGTTCATGTTTCCCTTGGGAGCAATGGGTCAGTGCCCTCTAATAATCTAATTCAGTGTTCCTGGTGACTTTATAGGACATAACTGCTGTGAATTACAAGAATGGACCGTAGATAGTAGCATGGCCAGTGTCAATAAAGGCCATAAAGGAAAATGAAGCTGATCGGGAGCGGTGGCTCACGCCTGTGATCCCAGCACTTTGGGAGGCCGAGGCAGGCGGTTCGCTTGAGGCAGGGAGTTCGAGACCAGCCTGGGCAAGAGCGAGAAGTTGTCTCTACTAAAAATAGAAAAATTAGGGGGATGTGGTGGTGTGTGTCTATAGTCCCAGCTGCTCGGGAGGCTGAGACAGGAGGCTGACTTGAGCCCAGGAGTTTGAGGCTGCTGTGAGCTATGACAGTGCCACTGCACTCTAGCCTGGGCCATGCAGAGTGTGACTCTGTCTCAAAAAAGAAAGAAAGAAAGGGAGGGAGGAAGGAAAGGAGAGGAAAGGGAAAAAAGAAAGGAAGGAAGGAAGGAAGCCGGCCAAAGGTGTAGGAAGCGACGAGGCGTTTGGACGGCAGGTCTGGGGAGGCTTCTCCGAGGACGTCCGTATGGATCCCTGGAGGGAGTGAGGCAGTCAGTTCCCCATGTCTGGGGAGGAGTATTTCCTGAACTTTCTGTCCCTGGTCTTGCTTCCCGTCTCTCTGTCCCTGTGCACTTGTCTGCTAATGCCGACGCCTGTGGACGTCCGGGTCGTCTCTTCCACTAGTCTTTTCCTTTGCTCTCACTCCCGTCTTCCAGCTCCCTGTCCCCTGAATGTGGATTTTTCTGTCCGTCTACCCTCCCCAACCTCTCTATTCGTTTAACAAACACATTCACAGTACCATCCAGTGCAAATACTGTCAGGTGAAATTTATATGTCCAAGAACAAGGTGTTGCCCTCATCCCGGAGATGAGGAAACAGGCGCAGAAAGGAAAAGTGACTTGCCCGAGGTCGGGAAGCCAGGAAGTGGCAGGGCTGAGCACGGAGCTGGGCTTTCTCATCAACCAGCGTGCAGCCTCCTTCCCTTGCACGTTCCCAGCCCCCTGTCTGCACCCCCGCCAGTCCCCCAGGCCCCTCCCAGCCACTATCTGCCCTCCCTGTTCTGTCCTGGCCGCTCCCTCACTGCTCCTCTCTCCCCCACCCCCACCCACCTCAGACCCATCCCTGCAGTGGCCCGAGGAGACCACCATTGAGCGCTTCCGCCAGCTGCTGGAGCTGAACCTGCTGGGGGTTTACACCGTGACCAAGGTGAGCACGGGACACTGGGTTGTGAGACCCATTTTGTCTAACAGCAAAATGTTTCCTGTTCCTTGGTTTGATCTCCTTGTTCCGAAAGGACCCTGTTCTTTGTAGAAAATAAATGGGGGAGTGATTGCCTGCATTCAACAAAAGCTACCCATGTAGCTGCATGGCCCAGCCTTCTTAGGAAGCTTCTAGGACCTTCCAAACTGGTGCAATGGTGGTGGGAGGGAATGTTAAGAATGTAGGGGGACCAGGCGCGGTGGCTCACGCCTATAATCCTAGCACTCTGGGAGGCTGAGGCGGGAGGATCAATTGAGCTCAGGAGTTCGAGACCAGCCTGAGCAAGAGTGAGACCCCATTTCTACTAAAAAATAGAAAGAAATTAGCCAAACAACTAAAAATATATAGAAAAACTTAACCAGGCATGGTGGCACACACCTGTAGTCCCAGCTACTTGGGAGGCTGAGGCAGGAGGATCGCTTGAGCCCAGGAGTTTGAGGTCGCTCTGAGCTAGGCCGACAACACGGCACTCTAGCCCAGGTGACAGAGCGAGACTGTCTCAAAGAAAAAAATAAATGTATCAGGCCCAGAGAGGCATTTAAAATGTAACAACAGACACATCTCACGCCCACTTGAGCTAAATAATTACCTCTGGAAGCCACTTGCTGTGTGGGCTCTAGACTAACTGCCGCCCAAGTAGCCATAAAACGCGACACACCCTATAGCTCCACAGCGGACGGCCAATCAGGGGCCGGTGTTATTTCGGTAAACCAATGGGCACTCGCGACATCTGTAGTCACCCCCTGTCCTGACTATCCTTTATTCTTTAAAAACCTGAGCCTCTCTTTTGTTCTCAGAGCGCTCGGTGAGGCAACTTGGAAGTGTGTCCCCAGCTGCAGTCCTCAACCTTGGCCCTAACGAACTCTCTTTATAAAAAACAAACAAAAGGACAAATGTCACCTCCTCAGAAAAATCTTTCCTGGTGCTCCTTGCTTACGCGGCACCTACAGACACATCCATTCTCTGTGATAACATAGCACTTTTCTTCTAACTAATTTGTTCAGCAAGTATTTATATCGCTAAGCCCTGGGCACATCGTGGCGTTGAACAAAACAGACAAAAGTCCCTGTCGCTGGGAGCTGGCGTTCCGTCAGGGGAGGTGGGCCCTGAGGACAGAGATGAGGCATATGATGTCGGGGAGGGATAAACGCAAAAACGTGAGGGGAAGTGAGGCGGCAGAGAGCGATGGCTGTGTGCGTGCTAGCTACGAAGACTTCTCCTTACGGCATTTTGCAAGCGCGGTCCACACCAAAGTAGGGAGGGTCCCGTGTTGAACCTCACGGGCCCATCGCCCAGTGCCAAGAATTACCAGCATTCCAATAACTCAGTATGTGTCTTTACCAGATGAGGACTTTTAAAAAGCGGGTTTGTGTGCTCTTTTAGACAGGACGGGGTGCTCAGGGAAGGCTTCTCTGAGAGGTGGCATTTGAATCAAGACCCCAAGGAAGTTTGCGGGAAGAGCCGTTGGGCAGAGGAGCAGCCAGTGCAAAGGTCCTGGGGTGGAGTGGAGCCTGGGTCGCAGGAGGAACAGCGAGAGGCCGGTGTGGCTGGAGCGGAGTGAGATGGAGAGGGCGGGACAGGAGGGCAGAGAGAGAGCAAATGGGGGCCCGGATTGAGCTAGACCTACTGGGCCACAAAGAGGACTTTGCTTTGACACCAAAGGGATCTGAGCAGAGACAGGAGCTGCCTTAAGTGGGAACTGGCGCCCTCTGGGGCCACATGGGGACCAGACTGTGCAGCGAGGGCTGAGGTGGGGAGCCCGGTGAGAAGGTGACTGGGGTAGTTGAGGTGGGAGGTGACGGTGTGGGTTTTTTAGGTTTATTTGTTCCTCCCACCCCCAGAACCCGGCAGGACAGAGCTGCCATCCGCTGCAGCAGGAAGCCTGGGAGGAAGAGGGTCTGGGCTGGGGAGGGGCTGTCGGGTGAGAGAGGCCCACTGGACACCCCTGTGCCGGCGGTCAGCCGGCTGCGGGACTCGCTGGGCTGGGACGAGGGCTGAGGTCTGGAGACATCAGTTTGGGGCTGACAGGCTTGGCGCTGGAGGAGCTCAGGGGAGCAAGTGTAGGCGGAGAGGGGAGAGCCCCCAGGGGGCCGCAGTGTCGGGGAGCCTAGCGGGTGACTCTGAGGTCCCTTCTGAGATCCAGGTGAATTGTCCTTGGGCACTTGGGCAATCCCCTGCTCAGTAGGGACCCTGGCTTCTGTCCTCAACTTCTGTTGGCCTTTTAAGATTGACCCAACACTCAAACACCTCCACACGTAAGACACACCTACACCCCAGCATCTATGGGGTTAATATAGGTATTTATTTTTTCATTAGTTGCCAACATTTAAAAAGAAATTTTGTGGCTGGGTGCAGTGGCTCACGCCTGTAATCTTAGCACTCTGGGAGGCCGAGGCAGGAGGATCGCTTGAGGACAGAAGTTCGAGCCTAGCCTGAGCAAGAGTGAGACCC
>NW_012144190.1:3154922-3166402 GCF_000956105.1 Propithecus coquereli
GCCAAAGTTTGTGACTCCCTAGGCTAGAGAAAACAGGGAGGGATTAGGGGTGTTTATATAGTCAAGGAAATGGTATCTTGTGGGCAGCAGGGATCCACAGAAGGTGTTGGAGCAGGAGTGGGGCTCTAGGTGTGTCAGTTGTAGGCTCTCCAAGCTGGATCGGTTCTTAGAGAACTATCCATTCATCAAACACTAACTGAGCCTGGTAATGTTCTGGGTGCTGGGGCTACAGCGTGGTGCCAGGCCAGGTGTTGCTGCATAGACAGATGGGTTCCTAAGAGTGAGTGCTTTGCATTAGGAAGGGGATGGGTGTCGCTCTGGAGAGTGTGACCCAGAGGCAGCCCTTCTGGGAGCTGGGCCAGGCTTCCAGCTGCAGTCCCGAGGGGAGGCATGGGGCTGGGCAGAGTGAGAGAAAGGGGTAGTGCAGAGAGAAGCTGGGCTGGGGTACAGATCCTACAGGGTCCTGAGGGCCCTGCTGAGGCATCTGGTCTTTATCTTAAGAGCAATAGGGAGCCATGGAAGGTGTTTGAGCAAGGACATGATGTGATCTCATTAATATTAACAGATCACTCTGGCTCCTGTATATACGAGGGACAAATCAGAAGGCCAAATGCGAGTGCAGGAAAACCATTATTAAGAGGTGATTGCAATTGTCCATGGGTGAAGTGGCGGCCTTCAAGGCCCCTGTCCTTCTCTGACCTCATCTCCCACCGCACTGGCCTCGCGGCCAAACACAGCAGGCTCACTCCTACCTCGGGGCCTTTGCACTCACCGTTCCTCTGCCTGGCGAGTCCTTTCCCCAGATTTCCCCAGAGCTCACACCCTTACTCCCCACTCCCCAGGTCTTTGCTCAAATGTCACCTTCCCAAGGCCTTCCTGAACATGCTAGTTGGAATTGTACCCCGCAAGACTCCCAGGCCCTCATCCTCTGTGCTTGTTTCACATCCCTCGTCGCACTCCAGCTCCCGCGACAGGACACTTACCTGTTTGTTGCTGCCTCCATGCGGGCAGGAACCTCTGTCTTGTTTTCTGAGGCATCCCTGGCATTTACCACTGCACCTGGCACATAGTAGGTGCTCAGTAAATGCTTGTTGAAGGAGGCAGAGAGAACTGCATAGATTCAAGAGACCCTTAGCAACTACAGCTTCCAGGGCTTGATGCTGGGATGGCTGAGGCTCCGGAAGACTCCCAGGTCCCTAGCTTGAGACCCTGGGTGGGAGCGAGCACCATGTGGGAGGCTGGGAATGGGGGTGGGGGGCGGGCTAGGCTTTAGGGTCCCAGTGGGGTGAGCTCTTCATTCAACACATTGAGATGGAGATATTCAGATGTCTGGGGCATCAGGAGCTCCAGAGGGTGGGTCCCAGAGAGATTTAGGGGATGCTGGTGGGAAACCAGCAAAATTGGGGGCTCCCGCAGCAGAGCTTGCAGAGTGAGGAGCAGGCTCAGGAACCCTGAAATTTAGGGAACATGGGGTCAGGCCAGAGTGAGGCTGGAGGACATCCAGGACAGCCGGATCCCAGCTGGGAGGCGGCGTTCGCAAGGGAGGGCGGGAGAGGGGAGTCAGCCCAGTACAAGCCCTGCAGGTCCTTGACGCAGCCAGTGCAGGTGCTCAGTGACCTTGCGGGGTGGGGAGGGACGCTGGCCAAGGAATGTGCAGTGTGCGCAAGGGCTGGGAAGGGGATTGGGGAGTGTGGGACAAATACTTATTGAGCTGCGGCTGTGTGCCTGCCGCGGGTGAGGGTGGCAGGAGCCACGTCTGAGACTGCCATGGGCAGCACGTGGGGAGGGAAGTTAAACAGCAGGGCGGGTGCAGGGACTGGGTGCAGGGCAGGCGGGGGCGCTGCTGAGGGAGGGAGGGTTTCCAGGCTGATGGGACTGGGGCAGAGGCTGAGGGGGTGCGGGTGGTTCCCTGAGGCTACAGCCAGAGGCCTCCCCACCCCCGCCAATGCCCACATAGTCACGTCGCTCGTGCTCTAATCATATTAGAGTTGTCAGAAATTCCTACCCGTTTATGGGTTTTGGCCTCAGACTGCGGGCAGCAAATATGGGCTCTGTCAAGTGTCACATGACCCTCTGTGCCGTGACAGTCTCCTCACTTGTAAAATGGGGCTACTCTGTACCTCTTCGTAGGGTTGTGAGGAGGATTAAATGAGTTAATCCATGTGAAGAGCTGAGAAAAGGACCTGACATGTACCAGGTCCTCAATACATCCATTCATTCCTTCAAAAGATATTTGAGGCCAGGTGCCATGGCTGCGGCTCACGCCTGTAATCCTAGCCCTCTGGGAGGCTGAGGCGGGAGGATCGCTTGAGGCCAGGTGTTCAAGACTAGCCTGAGCAAGACCAAGATTCCTACAAAAAATAGAAAAATTATCTGGATGTGGTGGCACACACCTGTAGTCCCAGCTACTCTGGAGGCTGAGGCAGGAGGATCGCTTGAGCCCAGGGGTCTGAGGTTGCCATGAGCTAGGCTGATACCACTGCACTCTAGCCCAGGTGACTGAGTAAGGCTCTGTCTCCAAAAAAAAAAAAACAAAACAAAACAAACAAACAAAAAAACGACCCAGAGACCCTAGAGCAAACCAGAGAAGGTACTAGATGCTGTCCCTATGGGCCACCGAGTTGAATTAGGAACATGCCAGGGAGACGGCCACTGTCCCAGACGTCAGGATGCCTGGGGCTGTGTTTTAGTGGCCTGGGGAGATCCAGGGCTTGGGTGGCTTATTCTTCCTCTTGTCTCCCTAGCTTGCCCTTCCCCACCTGCGGAAGAGCAAGGGGAACATCATCAACATCTCCAGCCTGGTAGCGGCGATTGGCCAGTGCCAGTCAGTTCTCTATGTGGCCACCAAGGTACACCAGCCCCTGCCCCTTCCTTCCCTCCCTTCCTTGCTCCCATGGGCCTTGGCTTTGAGACCAGACACTTTAAGAGCGGGACCCAGCAAGACCTTGGCTGGGAGAATGGCACATCCAACTCCCACATTCAGCCCCAAGGCATAAGAACCCATGACAAATTGCCACCCCCCAGGTTTGTCCCGAGAAACAGAATATGGTGCATCCAAGGAGAGTGTGACTTATCCATTCTGATGCTGCTGCTCGATGCCGCCTGCTGGAGGGAGAGGACAGGAGGGGCACTTGAACTTTCTCTGGGCCCTGTTTTCTGCAGGGGGCAGTAACAGCCATGACCAAGGCCTTGGCCCTGGATGAGAGTCGATACGGTGTCCGAGTCAACTGGTGAGCAGCTCCAATTCGACTGAGAGCCTCCTGGGGGAACCGGGAAGTCTGGGAGTGAGCCCAAGAGGCAGCATTTGAGACAGACTTCTCTGATCCCCTCTCCCTTCCCACAGTATCTCCCCAGGAAACATCTGGACCCCACTATGGGAGGAGGTGGCAGCCTCAACACCTGACCCCAGGGCCGCAGTCCTAGAGGGCACCTTGGCCCAGGTAGGAGCGGGGGCCATAGGCAGGGGGAGGAGGTGGCTTGGGGGTGTGTTTGGCCATCAAGTGGGGCTCCTCTTCACCCCCACTTCCCCCTTCTCTCCCCAGCCCCTGGGCCGCATGGGCCAGCCCGCTGAGGTGGGGGCTGCGGCAGTGTTCCTGGCCTCTGGAGCTACCTTCTGCACAGGCATCGACCTGTTTTTGACGGGGGGTGCAGAGCTGGGCTACGGGCGCAAGGCCGATCCGGGCACCCCCGTGGACATCCCTACTACTCTTTCCTGATTTCTCACATTTCCACCTGGGCCTCCCTGCATAGGACTTTCCCCGGCCCCCAAACTCCAACCTGCACCATCTGCCTCCCAGGTGCAGCCCCTAACCCCTTAGACTTTAAGCCCACTTAGGAATGTGCCAGATCACCCTCTAGTTTCCTGTAAAAGCAATTTGCAGCCCGAAGGAGAGCATCGTTGTATTTATTTCCCGCCCTTTGTAGGAGTCCTTCTGCGACATTGCCTCCCTGAGACTCTACAGTTCCCCTACAGGCCAGCAGGTACCTGATGTTGCTAGTGCCTGTCGCCTGTCGCCAGGGGCTCCTGGAAAGGTAGAGCAGTTTGGCTTCACCTGTGCGCTAATTAAAAGGCCCGCAGGGGAGAGTAAATTTAGCGCTAATTAGGAGATAATGGAGGAGAAGCGAAAGGGCCTTCCCTTTATTCTTGGCCTTGGGGAAACGGAGTTTTGACCTTTCCCGTGGAGCAGGAAGGTGGCTGGCACTAAGTCCAGAGGGAAGAGGAAGTGGGGGTCGAGACATCTGGGTCAGAGGGAGAAGATCGGGGCCGAGACCCTTGGTTTGGTGGAGGAGGGCACTGGGGGCTCCCCGCCTAACGAGGAGCAGATCCCGTATTCCCCTCGTGGGGCGCAGGGCCCAATCCGGGTTACGCCCCCCAGGTGAGGGCGGGGCTGCAAAGCTGCTGCGGATTGGCTGCGGCGGGGGCGTGTGCGGCAATCGCTGATTGGCCGCGGCGTGGGCGGGAGTCTGGGCACCGCCCCTACAGTCCGGGCTAGTGGCAGGGGAGGAGGACTGGGGAGGGGAGAGGAAAACACGGGCCACACCCTGAGGGGGAGGGTTCGAGATTTGGGTGCTCGGGCCTGTGGCTGTTAGGGGTGAGGGGCACAGTGACCCGGGGACACGATCTGGGGGCATTGTGGGGGTACAACTTGGAGACAGAGTGTGCCAGGGTGGAACTACGGAGGCACAGTGGTCAAGGGACCGGATTTTGGTGTCATGGGACCCCGGATGCAGGAGTTTGGGGGACACAGTGACCGAGCAACACAGTATAGGGGACACTGCCGCGGGTTTGAATTGCTGTGGTCAGAGAGACCCTGAAGGAGACGTTCGTGCGGGGGAGTGACCGCGAAACACTACTTTAGGGGCTGTTATCTGAGGCTCACTGATGACTGGAGGGTTGAAAATTTTCGAGCTTCTCAGGAGAAAGGGACTGGAAGCAGCCATGGTGAACCGCGTGTATTTCTTTTTTTTTTTCTTTCTTTTTTTTAAAAAATTTCTTAAAGAGTTTCAAAGAATCCACATACATCCTTTTGTTGGTAAGAAAAACTATATTCAAACAGGGGCGTATCCGGGCTGCAAAGTGAAGCTCCCCTTCGCCCCTACCTACCATCTAATTCAGAAGCCCTTTCCCAAAGTCCCATCCTTTTCCTGCGCATTTCCGTGACGTATGCGCCACCGACATTCACAGTGTGCCCTTCCTTTTCACAAAGGCATCGTGATACACGGAGCTTCCTGCTCCTCGCCTTTCCCCTTTCTCACCTCGGGCCGCTTATCCTCGCCAGCGCTCGGCGACGGTCCTGTGAAAATGCATTTTTGAAAACCGCTGTGTGCACGCTCCTGCAGGGCAAGAGTGTGGCTGGAACAGAGCTTGGGTGGGGACCGTTTCGATTCCCGCCCCCTGCAGCGCAAGCGCTCTGCAGCAAGGCCCGGCTTCCCGCGGGAGCCCCACAGCTGGGGAGGCCTGGCGGGCCTGGGGTGCCAGGCAGGCCGCCATCCCGCGGGAGGGGGCGTGAGCGGGGCGGGGCCGGAACGTCTTTATCCCCGGCCGCGCCCCGGGCGGGCGCAGTTACCGCCGCACGGATCATGGCCGCAGCCGCGCTGGCGCAGGTGGGTTCGCAGCCCCGCGCAGGGGTGCTGGGGGACCCTGGGGGGAGGCGCACTTCCGGGAAGACCACTCGAGCGCCCCCTGTCCGGCTTGGCGCCTCTCCTCTGGCACTGGGGTTCCGCTGCGGGACGCCGAGGAGGATGGGACCCCTTGGAAAGGAGCTTCGGGCTTTAATGGGGGAAGTGGGTGGACGCTGATAGGGTGGGCACGTAATTGGCGGGGAGGTATAAAGCGGGAAACATAGAGGGGGACCCTGTAATGAGAGAGGCAAGGGACTGGGGCGGGGGTGGGGTGGTAGTGGATTGGAGAATGTAGCCCCGGCGGGGGGGGGATTAGGGAGGGAACAGTCAGCCTGTGGGGTCTCTAGAATGAGAGGCCTAGGACCTCTAGGCCTGGGACTGGGACGAGGGCACAGAGTTCAACCCCAAGTCTCGACTGGAAATTGAACCCAAGGTCTTATTTTCTTGGAAATAAAGGTAGGTAAAGGATAGATGCGAATGATGTGTTTCCAAAACCCCTTATCTGAAGTCCGCACCTGGGTTGGAAATTGAAGCAGCCTCTCTTTTTCAAAATGACATAGATCCTCCAGGCAAGAGAGGATCTGTTCTTACTGATAAGATGTCAAACAGCAGACTTTCCCAAGAGTCTGTGATTTTAGAGGACAGCGTGTCTCAGGAAGGAAACAGTCCAAGAAAGGGGTCATTACAACCCTTAACAGCTGCAGCACACATAATCTTGGGAGAATTGTTTCCTGTTAACTGCACCTGACTTTATCTGAGTCTTTTACCCCAGCTCATGAATACCAGGGCAGGTTGTTATGTTTCTCTGGCTCTTAGTGACTGACAGGGATAGAACTGGGATATGACAGGAGCAATCTGGGCTTTGATGGTGACATTCCTGGGCTGTGGCGGGACCGTCCTGAGCCAGTCCTGACAGGTGCAGTTGGTTGGGGCTGTGATGTGGAGAGTCCTGACATGGCACAGTTCTGGTGTAATAGGATAGTCCTGAACTCATAACTGGAGAGTCCTTGGCTCTGATGACAGTTTTATTCTGTAACGGAGATAGTCTGGGGCGGAGTCCTGAGCTGTGATGTATAGTCCAGGATTTTGATATGGGGATGGTCCTGGGGTGTGAAGGGGGTGGTGCTGGGCCATGGCAGGGACAGTCATGCAGGGACTGGCCTAGGCAGTGACATGGGGACAGTCCTGGGGTCTGAAAGAGACAGGGACTATCCTGGGCTATAGTGGGGGAAGGTGCTGGGCTTTGGTGTGGGGGGGGACATTCCTAAACTGTGTTGGGACAGTACTTGCCTCTGGTGGGGGTGGTCCTGGGAAGTGATAGGGACAATCTAGGTTGTGATGTGGAGAGTCTTGGGCTGTCATAGAACAGCTCTGGTCTGTGACAGGAGAATTCTGGGCTACAAAGGGGCAATTTAGATGTGAGGAGACCAGTCCTGGGCTTTGACAAGGACAGTATTGGGCTTTGACTTGGACAGTGGAGCTATGACAGGCACAGTGCTGCGGTTTGATGAGACAGCTTAAGCTGTGATGGGAGCAGCCCTTGGCCGAGACAAGGATAGCACTATCCTACAACCGGGTCTCTCCTGGGCTGTGATGTGGGGACAATCTCGGAGTGTGGAGGACAGTGCTGGGCTTTGATGGTGCTACTCCTGGGTGGTTTGGGACATAGTGGAGAGCCCATGATGTCAGAGAGCCCTGCATTGTGCACACCTGACCTGCACTCATTTCTTAATTCAGCCCCAATCCTTTTACATGCTTTGTTCCAATGGGTCATCTGCCATCTGGGGGGTGGTGGTGTCTCCTTTGGGCCCAATCCCAATGGCTTGGGGTATGGGATGGCGGGGCGCCTTCCTTGAGCTGAGGGGAGCCCCCTGCCCCTAGAGAAATGCCCCGAGGATGAAGGCAGCTTCTCCCATTGTCACAGGACCTCTGTGGCCTGTGGGTATTTATACTGGCCCAGGCACTTGCCCAGCAACTTCTCTCTGCCTTGTAGGCATGCGCTGTGTCCTTCTGCCTCTCCTTTCTCTGTCTCCTGGATGTCTCTGTCTCTAGGCGTCTGTGAGACAATTTCTCTCCAGGTGTTGATGTCTCTGTCATTCCCAGTCTTTCTTCATTTCCCTGGGTCATCTCTTCCACTCTGGGCCCTGCCATCTGCAGTCTGGTCTTTGTCTACTTCCCTCCCTTTTCCTCATTCTATGTCTCATGGCTTCTCTTTATCCCACCCTCAGTACTTTTTCTTGATTTCTCCAGGGCTTATTTCTTTGCCTGAGTGTGTCTCTCTCTGTTTCTTATTTTATTTATTTATTTATTTTTGAGACAGAGTCTCACTCTGTTGCTGGGGCTAGAGTACAGTGGCGTCAGCCCAGCTCACAGCAACCTCAAACTCCTGGGCTCAAGCGATCCTCCTGCCTCAGCTTCCCCAAGTAGCTGGGACTAAAGGCATGTGCCACCACACCCGGCTAATTTTTTCTATTTTTAGTAGAGACAGGGACTCATCTTTGCTCAGGCTGGGCCATGGGTCTCGAACTCCTGAACTCAAGCGATCCTCCCGCCTCTGCTTCCCAGAATGTTAGGATTACGGGTGTGAGCCACTGCGCCCGGCCTCTCTCTGTGTCTTGTCTCAGTCTCCCTCTCTTTATGATCAGATCTATTTTGGGATCTCTTGGCCTCAGTTTCTGTTCTTTCCAATTTATGTTCCACATTTCTGTGTCTTTCTCGTTCTTCCTCTTCCTTTCTTACTCTTTTGTTTTCATCTTGGCTCCCTCTGAAGGCCGCTTTCCCGCCCACAGGCTGGCTGTCCCTGCGCTATGCCCATCCTCTCTCCACACTGTGGGTGTCCTGGGCCTTCCAGGGCAGGGGCAGAAGCCTGGCCGTAGTGCTTGCTATGCAGGCTACATGTTGCCACCTAGAGGCTGCGCAGGGCCCCACACTCTGATCGTCCCGGAAGGCCTAGGGGCCCCACCCCCTCAGGACTGCGCGGCAGCCTGGCAGCCCCTGTGTCCCCAGGACGCACCTGCTGACCAGCGACTGCTGCCATTCATGTCCATTCTCACCTTCCGGTGCCGGCTCACCCAGCTCACAGGGCAGGACAGGCTGGGCCGTTCCGTATCCGTCCACCTTACAATTCAGCTGTGTCCCGGCAGGGCTGGAAACAGAGACATTGTGAGGTCAAAGATCACTGGGGAGGAGCCACCATGCTGGCCATGGCCAGACCTGCTGTCCCCTGCTCCCCGCAACGAGGCCAGAAGGAAAGTGTGCATCTGAGCTCTGTCCAGTGACGTCCGGGGCGGCCCCCAGGTCCATGTGGCTGCCCCTCAGCCACTGGGCCCTAAAGGGAATCAAAGTCACTGCCAAAGTGGTGCCCAAGGTGTGGGGGGCTTGAGGGCTCCCAGTGATCCGAGCCCAGTTGATCTAATTACCCTGAAAGAATAAGCACTTAGACCCCTGGGTCTGAGGGAGGAGGGGCTGGGGGCCTGGACTGCTGAGTCCTTGGGAAAATGTCCTGCGCGTCCCTTACTCTTCTAAGGCTTTTCAGGGGTTGGGTCCCGGGAGGGCGTCACTTACCTGTGCACCTTCCCTTGTCGTCTTCTCATCTGAGCTGATCTCAGGGCTGGTGCCAAAGTTCCCTGGGGTGGGAGGTGCTTGCATTTGACTTTGCCCCATGGTGGAGGGGGGACCAGCTGACTCAGCTCTGTCTGGGGACAGCCCTCATGGGGCTGGAATTCCCTCCACTACAGGGGCAGGGACTTGGCCAGGGCCACATGCCTGGTCTAGACTGTACTGGGATTGGGACAGAGTAGGCCAGAGGGACCTCCCAAGTACAGAAGGTGGCAGATGGGGTGCCAGGGGCCCTCCTTTCTCACTGCTGGCCTCATCACCTTTCTTGCTTCTCTCTCCACCCCAGATCTGGGCCCGAAAACTTCTCCCTGTCCCTTGGCTTCTGTGTGCTCCCAGGAGATATGCCTCCTCCAATTTCAAGGTGACAGGAGGGAACAGTATCCTTGCATCTGAGGGAGGAGGGGGCCTCCAGATTGGGTACCTCTCAAAGGGCCACAGCCCAGAGCTGAAGGTGGGTGGAAGTGGGGTGGCCTCATAGCCTGCCCTCAGGCATGGGAGAGATGAAACCACAAGTCCCAGGAACCTCTGGGGTGACAGGTCCCCCTTCTCTATGGGTCCAAGGCCTAGAGCTTCATGGGAGTTGTAGTTTTTCAGTTTGGAGGTTGTGGCCAAATTCCAGGACACCCAGGTCCCTGTCTTTTCTCAGGCTGCAGACCTGCAGCTGGAAATGACACAGATGCCTCATAAGAAGCCCAACCCCAGAGAGCCCCTGGTGTTTGGGAAGACGTTCACCGACCACATGCTGATGGTGGAATGGAACGAGAAGAAGGGCTGGGGCCAGCCTCGAATCCAGCCCTTCCAGAACCTCACGCTGCACCCGGCCTGCTCCGGCCTCCACTACTCCCTGCAGGTGGCACGGCAGCCAACCTCTGTCCTCTGTCCCTGTCCATATCTCTTCCTCCTTGCTGTGTCTCTTGCCAGGTGAACCTCCCTGGGTTTGTTGTTCGCGTGTTTCTTCTTTCTGTATGTTCATCATCCATATTCCGAGGTCGTGCACACTCCAGGCCTTGTGCTGGGTGACGCTGGCTTCGCCAAGATGAGCAGATCTAGTTCCTTCACTTGAAAACTGCACACTTTGGTCGTAACTTGGTGCCGTTTGTGCTCTGACGGAGGTGCTGTGGAGGCCAGAAGAGACCCTGGTCTAACTCGAAAGAAAGTGGGGCCTCTCCTGGCAAAAAGGGGAGCTTAGAATGTTAGGGGGAGAAGGGATAGCCAGTACAAAGTGCCGAATGGGAGAAGAGCCTGGCACACTTGAGAGGAACTGTGGGAGTGGAGTGTGGCAGAGGTGACCGAAGACTGTCAGGGCCGCAGAGGAGCAGAGGGGTGGGGCCTTGTCCGAGGGCGCTGGGGGCCATTCAGGGCTCTGAGCAGGGGAGGGGCAGGGCCAGGTCTGGGTGAAGGAAGAGCACTCCCAGGCCGTGTGTGCAGGGTGCGAGGCGGAGGCCAGGAGACCGGGCTGGGGGAAGGTCTGGAGGTCCAAGCTGGGGCCAGAGTGGCAGGGACGGACAGGAGAGGACAGGGCAAAGAGATTCAGGGACACGGGGACCGACCGGGTGGGTGAGGGAAGGCAAGGGAGGGCCGAGGATGGTGCCCAGGTAGGCCGTGTGTGGGCCTGTCCCCACATGGGGACCCAGGAGGAGCAGGTTAGTGGCACCTGGTGAGCATGAGAGGCCTGTGACATTCTTAGAAGAGAGATCGAGAAGGCATTTGGTTTCATGACTTAAAACTGGCTGAAAGCAAAGTCTTCACGAGGAAACTTCAGTTGAGACAAGATTTGGATGAGCATTTTATAGCTGCAGTCACTCCAATTTGCAGTTCTGGTGATTTTTATCCTCCAGGGCGTGATTCTGTGACATGAAGCTTTGCTTTTCTTCCCTTCCCCTTTGCTTTTCCTTGCCTTTCCACTGCCTTTCATTTCATTTTGAGGTTGCCTGGTTCCCCCTGCCCCCAACCTACTCTGGACATTTAACTAGAACCAGTCAGTTCGGTCGCAAGGAGACACACCAGCCACAGCAGTAGACACTCAGGTGAGGACATAATGGAGGACAGACAGGCAGGATCACATCCGCAGATCCCCCAGCAAGGCGGTTAGTAGGAGACCACCATTCACTTCTCCCTTCAGCCCAGCACAGCAAGTTTTCCTCTCGCCGGGGACCCAATGCCTTTCTTTAGTTGAGTGAGGCAGATGGAGTGTCCCGTGGCATACAAAACATACATTTCTTTTCTTTTCTTTTTTTTTT
>NW_012144190.1:3168501-3178158 GCF_000956105.1 Propithecus coquereli
AGGCGTGAGCCACCATGCCTGGCCCGAAACATACATTTCTGGGACCCCTCTCGTGCAGGGTGGGAGGGGGTGGCCGAGGGCACAGGAGAATCATGTCTCCATGTCACCCTCACTCTGGGGCACGTGTGGAATAACAGGTAGACCACTTTTATTATCTTTTATTATCGTGGTACTCATACACATGCATAATAGCACACACAGCATAAAATGTGCCATTTCAACCCTTTTAAAGTTCCCACGCCCTTCCAGAGCTGCTTGCTGGGTATCAGCACTGATGTGTATAGTCCTCTGGCTTCATTTGTCCCACACAAAAGGTACACACTGTGCATTCACTGTCACCATGCTTTCTTTCTTTAATGTATTTTGGAGATTCTTCCATAACAGCCCTAAAACAGCTATTTCCATCTTTTTTTTTTTTTTTTTTTTTTTGCGGCAGGATAATACTGTATTTCGTCCTAACAATGCACTTCATTAGGCAATCCCCTATTCTTGGACACCTAGGTTGTTCCTAGCCTTGCGCTACTGTAAACAATGTTGCAATAAAGAATCTAGTAGACACAACACATCCTTTGAATGCCAAGTGTATCTCTCAATTTCTAGAACCATTGGGTCAAAGGATAGGTAAGCTTGTCATTTTGACAGGTATTGCCACATTGACCTCTGTAGAGTTGTGTCAGTTCCACACCAAACCAGCAGAGCCTGTTTCCCCATATGTGGGACAACCCTTGTCAAAGTTCTAGATCTTCTCCAGTCTCCTAAGTGGGTTTGGATGTATCTCAAAGTAATTTTAATTTGCATTTTCTTGTTACTGACAAATGAAGTTGACCATCTTCTCACAAGCTTAAGAGCCATTTGTATTTCCTCTTATGTGAACTCTCCCTTTGCTAGGCTGATTTTTCCATCAGGTTAGGTTTTTAAAAAATTGATGTGTAAGAGCACTTTGTATATGAGAGAAGCCATTTGTGATATGAGTTGAAAAATTTTCCCGTTTGTCTTATTTTTATGCAATCAAATGTATCACTTTTTTTTTGTGGCTTCTATGATATGTCATATTTAGAAAGACCATCTCCAATGCAAGATATAAAACAGTTATCTTGTGTTTTCTTCTATAGCTTTTATGATTTAATATATTTTTTTCTTTAAAATTTTTAAGCTACCTGGAATTTTTTCTGCTATGAAGTGTGAAGTAGGGATCCAATTTAATTTTTTTTCCAGATGGATATTCGGTTATCTACTCCATCGTTCAGTCATATACCAGCGTCACTCTTTTAAGTATTATAGGTTTATAATCTGTTGCATTGTCTGATAGGGCTACTGCTCCCTCCCCCCTATTGATCCTTGTTATTCTTGTGGGTTTTGTTTTTTCTCCCAAAATATCTTGGCTGTTTTTGTTTGTTTGCCATTCTTCATTCATCCCTTCATTCGTTCAGTCAACAAAAGCCCACTATGTGCCGAGCGCTGCCCGGGGTGCAGTGGATTGGAGGTGAGGGTCGGCGTGTGTGCGTGTGTGTGCGTGTGTGTGCGTGTGTGCGCAGGCGCGTTCCTCTGGCAAACATGTCCGACAGGGTCCCTGCCCCTGGCTCCTCTGCTGTGGAGCGCAGTGGACATTGAACACGCAGACATGGAAGTGGGGGGCAGTGATCGGGGTACCCTGGCCTGTGTGGGGGTGAGGGCTACGCCACACACTGCGGACATTTAAGCTGAGCCCTGGGAGACGAGTTGGAAGGCAGCAGGGGAAGCGAGGAGGAGAGTTTCCAAGCAGAGGACCCAAACCCTGCGAGCAGGAGGCGGCCATGGCAGGGCAACAGGGAAGCAGCAGGCAGAGAGCTAGAACAGGAGGAATTTTAATTTTTTTATATTTTAAGAAGTTTTTTTATTTTTATGGGAAACTCCAAACAAAAGTGGAATGTTAGATCCCCCAGTCCCCCAGCACCCTGCTTCATCAGTTAAAAACTTCCACACATTATCATCCTGAAAACTAGTCCCAGGAACGTGGAAAGGGTTTAAGCAGGGCGTTCTCTCTGCTCCGCTCACTCTGGTTTCTGTCCTGTGCCTTTTGAGGTCTCTGTCTCTTTGTCTTTCCCTGTCTGTGTGTCTCTCCATCTCTGTGTGTCTCTCCATCTCTGCGTCTCAGGTGCTCATCTCTGCCCAGTGCCCTCCCGCTCTGTCTCCATCTCTCTGTGTCTGTGTCTGTCTCTTTCCGCCTTGGTGTCTGTCGCTGTCTCTCCATGACGGCCTGGGCAGGTCTCAGAGCCCTGAGCCTCCGGCCCGCCTGTCCCCGCAGCTCTTTGAGGGCTTGAAGGCGTTCAAAGGCAGGGACCGGCAGGTGCGCCTCTTCCGCCCCTGGCTCAACATGGACCGGATGCTGCGCTCGGCCCTGCGCCTCTGCCTGCCGGTGAGGGCCCGCGCGCGGGGAGGGCGCGGTGGGGACAGGGCGGCAAGCCCCTGACTCGCCCGCAACCCCGCCAGAGCTTCGACAAGGGCGAGCTGCTCGAGTGCATCCGCCGGCTCGTCGAAGTGGACAAGGACTGGGTGCCCGACAGCGCCGGCACCAGCCTCTACGTGCGGCCGGTGCTCATCGGGAACGAGGTGGGGCAGCCCCGGGGCTGGGGCTGGGGCTGGGATCCGGGCTCGGGGGGTGGATTCTGAAGTGGGGGGCTGGGGGCCTGGACTCCTGATGCCGCCCCTCTGCCCATCGCAGCCGTCGCTGGGTATCAGCCACCCCACGCAAGCCCTCCTGTACGTCATCCTCTGCCCCGTGGGCTCGTACTTCCCCGGAGACTCCATGACCCCGGTCTCCCTCCTGGCCAACCCAGCATTCGTCCGGGCCTGGGTGGGTGGGGTCGGCAGCTACAAGCTAGGGGGGTAAGTAGCAGCCCCATCCCCAGGACGTCTGGTGCACAGGGCCTCAGAGACACAGGGTCTAGTGCCTGTGCTTTTAAGTACATTTCTGGGTGTCGCTTGTCCTCCTGGTGTGTCTCCCATGGGCACATGGGGTGTGACATCATTGGCACCCTGGTGTACCCAGCTCAGTGCTAAGCGCTGTATTCCTGTGACCACAGACTGTGGCAGGAGGGGTGGGGGTTATCTTCCTGATGGACAAATGGGCTCAGAGATGGGAAGGGACTGGATGGAGGTCAGTGGGGAAACCAGGACTGCTCCTTGGAAGCCTCCAGAAATGAAATTAACACTTAGCTCATTGGTCTACCCACCCCCCCACCGCGGGTATCGGGAGCCCAATATCCAGGGCTGCATGTTCTCTGATGGAGGTGGCCCAGGGCATTGTGAAAGGCTTCACGGAGGTGACACTTCAGCTGAGTCCGATGAGTTGCAAGGAGCTGGTTTTCTGGGTACAAAAGACGGTGAACAATTTTTTACCTTGTGGCGGCCATATGTTTGGAGATGGAGGAGCTAGGATCACAGAAGGTGTTCTGGGAAGAAAAATATGTTTGGTTTTTGCAAAAGGCTTTACAAGTACTCATAGACCCAGGCCAGGCTTGGAACACCAGGCAGGGGCTGGGATCTTGTCCTGGGGCAACAGGGAGCCAAGGGAGGCATGTTAGCTGGTGAGGGGCGAGGTCATCTCCGGGTGAGAGACAAGGTGATAAAATAAGGTGATACAGAAAATCATCGAGGTGGCCCAGTTCACTGGGGATCCCAGAGAAGGCCCAGCAGCCAGCCTGGAGGTGTGGACACACCTCTGAGAGGTGACGTCAGAAATTGTTTGAAGGACAGTTGGGCATTTGGTCATGATGAAGGGAGGAAGACGATGTTGACAGAGGAAACAGTGGTGCTCTTGCCATCTTGAGAAGGGAAGAGGTGGGAAAAAGGGGACGTGCCACCCAGGGTCTTGATGCCAAACTAATGGCCAGGGATTCTGTGCTGGGCACTGGGGAGGCACAGAGGGGCTGTGGGCTGGGGAGGGCAGGGGCAGCCCTGGTGTGGGGAAGGATGGGGGTCCCCTGCCCTCTCCAACCAGGCTGCCACCCACCAGGAATTATGGGCCCACGGTGTTAGTGCAACAGGAGGCAAAAAAGAAGGATTGCGAGCAGGTCCTCTGGCTGTATGGGCCTGACCACCAGCTCACCGAGGTGGGCACCATGAACATCTTCGTCTACTGGACCCATGAGGACGGGGGTGAGCCCACCCATGACCCAACCCAAGCCCTGGTGGAAGTGGGTGGTACCATAATTCCTGGCAGGTTACAGGCCCCAGGGATTCTGGGGGTTGTGGCTCCTAAGAGGAAGTGTGAGGTAACATCTCGCCCCTTACACCTGACCTAGTGCTGGAGCTGGTGACCCCCCCGCTGGATGGTGTCATCCTGCCTGGAGTGGTCAGACAGAGTCTGTTGGACCTGGCTCAGACCTGGGTGAGGGCGTGGTGGCTTCTGGTGATGGAGTACCTGGGGCGGGGGGGCGGTGGTGGACAGGGCATCAGGGGCCTATGGTGGGGGCTGGGGCACACTGGGGCCTCCCTGCTCCCCTCCTCCTCCCTCCCCTTGGGCCTTTCTCACCATCCTTAGGGAGGGAGAGGCAGAGGTCTGCAGGGGCAGCCCTCCGGGACATGCGTATCTCTTCCCCTTGCCCTGCAGGGTGAGTTCCGGGTAGCAGAGCGCACGATCACCATGAAGGAGCTACTGCAGGCGCTGGACGAGGGCCGGGTGCGGGAAGTCTTTGGCTCAGGCACCGCGTGCCAGGTCTGCCCTGTGCACCAAATCCTGTACCAAGGCCAGGTGAGGCACGGCTGCCACCGGGAGTGGGAGAGAAGGGGGAGGGGCCCGGTCCTCACTGCGCCTTCTTCCCCAGCACTTCCACATTCCCACCATGAAAAATGGGCCTGAGCTTATCCTCCGCTTCCAGAAGGAGCTGAAGGCGATCCAGGTGAGGTGCAGGGAGCAGGGAAGTGGGCCGGATGCTTGTTCCCAGAGAAGTTCACGTCCCATGAGCCTCTGGAGTGAGAGCCGCCCTCCCCCCGACAATAGCCCCAGGGACAGATAATGGCCCTTCTATCTAGGCCCGGGCTGAGTTGGCTTTCCATGAACCTCTGTGGCCTGGAACACCCCTGGGAGCTAAATAACCCTTTCTTGTGCCCTGGTGGAGCCCTGGGCTAGCTTTCTGGCTTGAGAACCCCACTTCCCAAGTCTCTGCGGCCCCCGGGTATCCTTCTGATGGGAGAAACCCCCTTTCCCTGAACCTCTGGGATCCTAGCCAGCCTTCTGGCCACGTTAAGTCGGCCTCCCGAGATTCCCTGGAGCCCTGGGAGATCCCTTTGGCCTGAGAAATCTTCCTCCTGTGAGCCCTGGCCCTGGGCCCCCTTCCTGGCGCAAGCATGGTTCCGCGCGTGAGCCTCTGGAGGTATTCCCGTGCTTCGGAGCCAAGGTATCGTCCTGAGACCTCTGGGCTCCTTTGCCAGCACTCGGGACCTAGAACTACACTTCCCCTGACTACCCGGGACTTCTCAGCGGAAAACGACTTTTTCCGAGAGCCTTCCGGGCCTTACAATTCTCCTCCCTTCGGAACTACATCTCCCCTAAGCCTCTGCGCCGCCTTGGCTTCATTCCTCCTGGGGTTGCGGGCGGGCCTCCGGGAGATGGACTACATTTCCCATGAGGCCGCGGGGCTCAACTGTGTAGGCACTCAGCCTGGGGCGCCGCAGGGCCTGCTGGGAACTGCAGTGCGGCTTCCCCCTAACGCACCGCCTCGGTCGTCCTGCAGTACGGAACGAGCACCCACGAGTGGATGTTCCCGGTGTGACCATGCGGGCTGAGCGCAACCACCTTTCGGACCCACCGACCTGTATGTAGCATCCAGTCACGCCAGCTCTCGCCTCCCTTCCAATGACTCACCTGAAGTGCAATAAGTAAAAGGCCGGGGGACCGGACGCCTGGGTCTCTGGCACCCCCGCGTGGTCGCCACACTCCCAAAGCCATAACGGCCGGACCCAGGCGTCTTGGCCACTAGCCCCGTGTCTCGGGCCTCGGGGGTCAGGGCCTCCTGTTTCTCCTTGTCGTGGGGCTAAGGATGCGCTTTGGCCCCGACGCTGCATCTCTCCGTTCTCAAGCTGGACCCTGGGTGCTGCCGTTGAGTATTGTTTCTCTTTGCTGCAATTTTGAAATAAAAGACCAAAGAACAAGACTTGAGCTGTCTTCTCCAGTGCTGCACTTTGGGATCCCGGGGTCTTAAACCAGAGATCCAGGAACCTGAGCCCTCAGGGTCCTGGCTGTTTCTCCAACCTGGGAGAGCTTTCCACTTCCGCACCCCCACCCCGCCCCTCCCTACTTTCCCATTTTGGTGACAGTCCCACCATACACGCAGTCACTAGGCCAATCCCCTCAGCATTCTACCCCTTTCTCTCAAAGCCCGTCAGTCTTCAAGCCCTGTTGCTCCTGCCCCCTAACTCTGCTCTATCTGTCCCTGTCTTTGTCCCATCAGCTCTGGCTTCAGGTCTTGTCTTATGTCTGCACTCTTGTCCCAGCCTCTGGTCTGTTCCCTAAGTGGCCCCAAAGGGGTCTTTCTACACCCAGATCTGCCCCCGCCCTCGTGCTCGCAGCCCTGGCAGGGCCCCCCAGCGCCCTCGGCCAGTACTGCAGATGGCAGCCCCCGTGGGTGTGGAGTGAGGCACCATACTCTCCACTTCGGAGGGACTGAACATCAAGAAGTTTATAAAATAGTCCCTGTCATGCCTCTGTGTGGTTCTGTGTGTCCTAATCTTGGGCCCCTCACCCACGCACACTTTAATAATTGCTATGTGGAGGTGTAGAAAGAGCTGCCGGGCTTTAGGACCGGGCATGGCCAGTTGCGGATCTGGATTCAAACACCTGCTTCCCTTATCTGCTTGCTGTGTGACTTCGGGCATGTCACTTTATCTCTGTGATCCACTTTGCTGGAGGGAGGCCCTGTTGGACTATTTGGCAGACATGGTCTGCGGCCCATCCAGCAGCCAGCAGCTTTGGGACTGAAATTCCAATTTAGTAGCTGACCCATTTTTGACCCTTTTTTGTCAATGATTGCTCAAGGGAAGGTTATGGGCCAAGGGGACCCAAGGGGAAATTTGCCTGCTGACCTCTGTGAAGATTTCTTCCCTTGATAAAGAATCTAGAAGGGCTCCTTCTCCTTCTTTACCTCCTTTTGTTGTTGATTACATGGAAGAGCAATGCTTGGAGCTGCCGCAGCCATTTTGTGCTCACAAAGCGTGCTGCTGCCCTCACACTGCACGTGGCAGTGCACTAAGATGGTAAGTCCCTGGTTCCTCCCAGGGAGGAGCTTTTTGAATTGTTTTGTTTTTAAAAAGTCAGGCTGAAAACCTGTTTAAGCTTTTGCCAGATTATTTGTCCTTCGATATTTGCAGTTTGTTTGGTGACTTGTGTTAGGCTTAAAGAATTCACCCTCCCCAAACTTCCATCCAAACCTCCTACAAAACCTACCGCTCCGCCTTCCTAGGGGTGTATTAGGCTCATGGCCTTTGCCAGACCCTAGGCAGATAATGGAATGAAACGCAAAAGGGGAACTTACTTTCCTCATCCCTCCTGATAAGGACTAAGGTTGTTCCCTAGGAAGATAAAGG
Source organism: Propithecus coquereli (assembly GCF_000956105.1). Taxonomy (NCBI): domain Eukaryota; kingdom Metazoa; phylum Chordata; class Mammalia; order Primates; family Indriidae; genus Propithecus; species Propithecus coquereli. The sequence goes on from NW_012144190.1 coordinate 3,176,065, forward strand.
AATGGAATGCAAGAGGGAACTTACTTTCCTTATCCCTCCTGGTTGTTTGAAAAGAATTTATTTACTCTTCCCAGAAAAACCTTCTGTAAAACCCAAAACTCTTCCCTTTTCTCTGGTGGATGCTTTTCTTAGCCTCCACCTGTCTGCACCCAGATGTTCAAAATAAACAGCATTTTGCTAAACATGAGGCTTCGTGTGTCTCCCTCTTGGCTCCAGACCTAACGACTTGCAGCCAGAGTTTCTTTGCTTCTTTTTATTTCCTTGTGGCCAGAGCCGACTGTGCCAGGGAGAATTCCTGACTCAAGAGTACCCAGTTCAGTCGCTGGCTGGTGACTGGGCTGCAAATGAAGACCTAAGCTAGATTCTTTTTTTTTTTTTTTTTTAATTTTATGTTTTAGAGACAGAGTCTTCACTCTGTTGGCCAGGCTGGAGTGCTGCGGCACGATCATAGCTCACCCTGGCCTCCAACTCCTGGACTCAAGTTGTCATAGGCATAAAGGTTCTTGTTAACGTCACAGAAAAGAATTTAAGGGTGCGCACACACACAACCGAGCAATAGTGGCGTTTATTAAATGAAAGTGGACAGGCTTAGGAAAGGCTTGTGCAGAGCGAAAGTGCTCTCCCAAGAAAGGAAGCAGGTGGGCCCCAAAAGAGCAACTGCTCCAAACCCTGAGTGGTTGCTGTTTTTGTTTGTTGATATCAAAGAAGGCTGGGGGGGCAGCGTTCAGTGCTCATTCTGCTCTTACTCATAGTTCCCTTGTTTTTCCCACAAGGAGGGGTCAAAACCACAGTGTTAATTTATTATGATTGTGATATAATGGGAGAAAGGTCACTTTATACCTACGCAACGCTGGAAAATCAATGGCTCTTTTCTTCCCAGATCATTTAAGGGCTGTTTGTTCAAGCCAGTTAAGTAACTTTTCCATTCCCTCCTCCCACTCTCATGCCTGACTTGCCACCTGCTCTAACCAAGTGACCCTCCTGCCTCAGCCTCCCGAGTCGCTGGGACTACCGGTGTGCACCACCATGCTTGGCTAATTTTTTTATTTTTTTGTAGAGATGGAAATCTCACTATGTTGCCCAGGCTGGTCTTGAACTCCTGGCCTCAAGTGACCCTCCTGCCTCAGTCTCCCAAAGCGCTGGGATTACAGGCGAGAGCCACCGTGCCCAGCCAGGTTTTGTTATTTTAAAATGAATTAATATGCTGTAAATTTTCTTTTAATTTCCAATTCTGTAAACATTGATACATGTAACCTATATAAACTAATGCTCTTCGGGGTCCCCAATGATTTTTTTACTAGTATAAAAGGGTCTTGAGACCAAAGAGTTTGAAAACTGCCGTCTGTGAGCAAGCAGGCATTGAGAGTTGGTTTTGCTGCTCATCTTGTAAAAGCACTTTGTTTCTTACCTTGCATTTGCAGACATTTAAAAAGAGCACAGGTTGTTTCTGTGTGAGCTGGGCATTCTGTGGGAGAGCGCCAGCATGTTTGTTTGCCATGATACTTCATTTGCTTACTCTTTAAGGCAAATAAGATATTTAGGGGAGGCCAGGTGTGGTGGCTCATTCCTCTAATGATCCCAGCACCTTAGGAGGCTGAGGTGAGAGGATTGCTTGAGGCCAGGAGTTCAAGACCAGCCTGGGCAACAGAGTGAGGCCCCTATTGTAACAGAAGAAATGGCAAAAATGTTCTATGTCTCTTTAAAACATCCCCCACTCCTTTTGGAGGACTAGGACCTGCATCCCTGGGGGGGGGGAGGGAGGCAGGGGAATGTCGTTTGTTCCTTGTGCCATCGGAGATGTCTCAAGGGGAGATGTCTCAAGGGAATTGTCCCGGGGGAGGTCACGAGACCATCTTAGCTGAAGATGGGATTAATGTCTTAGTCAAAGATGGCGTGAATCAGAACCTTTAAACGCTCTGCACTTCTGCTCGGAAGGCGACGATGGCATTTCAGACAGGAGTCTCCATCTCCGTCCCCCTCATTTGCCGGCAAATTAATAAAACTCCTCTTTCCTTCTCCTCAAACCACTTCTCCTCGTTCTTGTGATGAGGACTCAGGGACAAGTGCCGAACTTTTGGTAACATCATCTCTACC
>NW_012144190.1:3179040-3180180 GCF_000956105.1 Propithecus coquereli
AAAAAAAAAAAAAAAAGAACGTGGACTTTGAAGCTAGACTGTCTGGGTTTAAATTCCAGCTCCTCCGTTTTCTAGCTGTGTGAATTTGGGAAAAACGACATCTCTCTGTGCCTCTGTTTCCCCATCTATAAAATGGGAATAATAATAGCGCCTCCCACATAAGCTTGCTGGGAGGGTTAGAGAGGACAGCTGCACCCAGGGTGGGCACTGAATGATCCCAGTGGGCGTGATGGCGGCTTGGTCGCGTGTGGGGATGGCAAGAGGTGCTCGGATTCTGGGTTCCTTGGAAGGTCACACCAACAGGATTTGCTGATAGACTGGTTGTATCAACTGACACCCCTACCAGCCATGTTTGACAGAAGAAAGAGAAATAAAATATGACCTTTCACTCAAGCCTCAAGCCGTTTTGTGAGATTTTTTTCATGCTGTTTGTGTAGTTATAGTTTGTTCATTGCAGATATAGTTTGCTCATTACCCATTCCACTGTTGATGAATTTGTGGGTTTTTGAATACGTCCAGTGTTAGCATGTACTGATCAACAGTTGTGCTGATTAAGTCATACCCCACCAGGAATGTCTGAAGGTTTTGGTTGTTGGCTGACACTTGGTATTTTCAGTTATTTTTTATTTTAATTTACTTTAGTTTTGTGTGTGTGCTGTCTTTTCATTTTGGTGGTGTGCTGATTTTCTAAAAATAAACTTAAATTTGGAATCTTTTTAAATTTTTTTTGTGAGACAGGTCTTGCTATGCTGCCCAGGCTGGTCTTGAACTCCTGGTCTCAAGGGATCCTCCCACCTCTCAGTCTTCCAAAGTGCTGGGATTATAGTTGTGAGCCACCATGCCTGGTTTAAACTTGGAATAATTTTAGATTCGCAAAAACATCACGAAGATAGTGCAGACTGTTATGGTTTGAAGTGCGAGAAAAGACCACTTAAGACCGAAACTGAGGCAAATTATGAGTCTTTATTAGCTGGCCAGCGACTACCCTCTGCACCGCCACAGACGGCTGCACAGAGAGCAGTCCCGAGCCAGGAGAGGCCGGCTCTTTTAAAGACAAAAACCATACACTGATAAATCATCTAATTGCTTGCATAAGCACAGTTACAGAAGCAAGAAAGCCTTAGTCCTAACCATGGTACA
>NW_012144190.1:3181360-3182432 GCF_000956105.1 Propithecus coquereli
TATATTTTTAGTTGTCCGATTAATTTCTTTCTATTTTTAGTAGAGACGGGGTCTCGCTCTTGCTCAGGCTGGTTTCGAACTCCTGAGCTCAATCTGCCGGCCTCGGCCTCCCAGAGAGCTAGGATTACAGGCGTGAGCCACCGCGCCTGGCCATGATTTCTTTTTCTTTGGGTAGCTCCCCGGTAGTGGGATTTCAGGATTGAATGGTAGATCTACTTTTAGTTCTTTGAGAAATCTCCATTCCGATCTCCACAGAGGCTGTGCTAATCTACATTCCCACCAACAGTGTCCCTTGGCTGATTTTAATCTATATCTCTTTGCTGTAATAAAACTATAACCATGAGTATAACACTTTTCTGAGTGCTGTGAGTCTGAAGGAATCATCAAACCTGAAGATGGTCTTGGCCCACAGGGTAAATGGAGGGGATTGAGGGACATCTATGAAGGGCTTGGTAAAATGTTTACTAACATCCTCTTTAATTATAATAGGAAAAATAGAGCACACAGCCTAAAGAAGACATTAAATATTAGATATGTATAAAATAGGCAATAACATGTTCTTCAAAATGTCATGGAAAATACCACGTTTTTTCAAAAATTAATGAGAAACCTGAGCTTATTTCTGTCATATAACTTTAAAAAATTATCAGGTTATGGGGGTGGGGGTGGTGGCTCACACCCGTAATTCCAGCACTTTGAGAGGCCAGGGTGGGAGGATACCTGGAGGCCAGGAGTTTGAGACTAGTTTGGGCAACGTAGCAAGACCCAATCTCCAAAAAAAAAAAGAGAGAGAGAAAGAAAAGAAAAACTAGCTTGGCATGGTGGCCTATGCTGTAGTCCCAGCTACTCAGGAGGCTGAGGCAGGAGGATCGCTTGAGCCCAGCAGTTTGAGGTTGTTGTGAGCTATGACTGCACCACGGCACTCCAGCCTGGCCAACAGAGCAAGACTCTGTCTCTTAAAAGAAAATCAGGTTATACTTGATTAACTATAGGCAATTCTTAATAATGTTTCCAATGATCTCCTCAAGTTCTTTATAGTCATAATCAACAAGACACTTCTTTACACATGTAT
>NW_012144190.1:3183412-3188036 GCF_000956105.1 Propithecus coquereli
AAAAAAAATATTGTATGTGGTCGGCTAAAAAGTGCCCCCCTAAATGATAGCCAAATCCTAATCCCTGGAACCAGTGAATGTTACCTTATATGGCAAAAAAGAGTCTTTGTAGATGTGATTAAATTAGGGCTGTCGAGATGGGAGATTATCCCAAATGCAGCCACACGTATCCTTATGAGCTAGAGGCAGAGGGAGATACAACACGCACAGAAGAGAGATGCACCAGAGAGAGATGTGGAGATGCTGGCTTTGAAGATTGGGGTGACGTGGCCTCAAAGGAAGAATGCTGGCAGCCACCGAAGGCTGGGAGAGGCCAGGAACAGATTCCCCCCTGGAGCACCCGGAGGGAGCACAGCCCCGGTGACACCTCAGTATTGACTCAGTGATACTGATCTTGGACTTCTGGCCTCCAAAACTGTGAGAAAATAAAATTCTGTTGTTTTCAGCTACCAAATTTATGGTAATGTGTTACAGCCACTCTAGGAAACTCATGTACCGTGCTTTTATGGTTTATTTATGTGTGCATGTATTATGTGTTTATGTTCTAGTTCAGAGGAAGCAGGTTGGAAATTCATCTAATGCTTTTCCTTTTTCTTTCAGGGACAAAACCAATGTTGAAAGTTCTTGGGATGAGGCAAGCGGATTTCAAATCCCGCTGAATTTTTTTTTTCCACCTTGAGTATTTCAGAGTCTTGAGGCTCCAAATTGCAGCCCTGTCTACATAATTAAAGCAGTCTCCTGCTAGCTTGCATGCCATGAAAAGACAAAAGGGACCACAAACAGGCAGACTATGTGATGTGTCCTGTGCCATCTATTTAAGGGACATGCAGTTGAGGTGGACCTTACAATCCACGGAGTCTTATCATTGCACCAGGTCTTATCATCGTTCATGGCCCATGCATGTGTGGTCAGTAAAAGTACCAGCTTCAAAGCCTGCAGAGTGGAGACCAGCCACTTGGGAGAGACAATATTGAAGCACTTTTAATGACCCAGGAAGAAGGGTTGGGGGCAGGATGTAGGCGGATGGTGAATCAGATGCATTTAGCAGTAAACCCAACCCCAACCCTAATCCTGCACACTTCGGTGAGAATCTAGTCATCAGAGAGTTGGCTTTGAGGGGTGGGCTGGGCTGATGGGTTGAGAATGGTCTCTTCAAACATGTGGCATTTGGGCTGGGCCGTGATGGGGAGGTCAGAATTGCCCCGGCAGTGGAAGTGGCCGTGTTAAGCGAAGGCCAGTTGACCACCAGGAATCGGTGTTCCCTCCCGTAGTGCTGATCTAGGAAAAACCATACGTCTCTGTCCTCATGCTCAGCTCACGATTCCGTGATCAGATGTGGGGAGCAGTTTCCCCACGCCGAGTGGTTCTCCGACCCCGGCTGGGTGTCCCAGGATTCAGTCCAGTTCTGACACTATCTACCTGGAGGCGAAGGGCTCAGTCCCACTTCAGATGCCAATTGAAGTCCAGGTTGTCACCTGTGCTTTGGCTGATTGGCTACCAACCGAGGGTTCCCACGACTCCCTCCTAGGGCTTGCAAATGTTTTAGAATGGCTCACAGAACTCAAGGAAACACATTTACCAGTTTATCATGTAGTAAAGGTTATGATAAAAGATTCAGAGGAACAGCCAGCAAGGTCTGGAAGAGTCCCGAGCATAGCAGCCTTTGTCCCCGTGGGGTTGGGGCACACCATCCTCCCAGCTCGAGGATGTGTCCACCCAGTCTGGAAGCTCTCCCAACCCCGCACTTTATGCATTGTTTCGGAGGCTTCATCACATGAGCAAGATTGATTAGTAACTCCAGCTCCTCTCCCCTCCCTGGAGGACGAGGGGTGGGTTGGGGCTGAGAGTCCTAGCTTCTAATCCTGGCTTGGTCTCTCTGGCGATCAGCCCCAACCAGGAGCCCAAGGGATTTAGGAGCTGTGTGTCAGGAACTGGGCTCAAAGGACACATGTTAGAATGAAAGATGCACCTAGCACCCCTATCACTCAGGAAATTATAAGGATTTTAGGAGCTCTGTGCCAGGAACTTGGGGTAGAACCCACAGTGCCAATGAAGGGACTTCATCTCCCAGCACCCCTTGCAGTAGCTGGGGTCACGTGACTCGTTCTGGCCAATGGGAGCACAGGCAAAAGAGCCCGACTCCATATCCAGGCCTGGCCCAGAAAGTGTCCCAATTTGCTCTCTCCCACTCCTCCACCTGCCCACAGCCTGTGGGTACCAGTGACGAGGGTATCAGTTCTCTATTGCTGTGTAACACATCACTCCCACATTTCTCTCAGCTTAAGAAATAAACATTTATTATCTCACACCATTTCTGAGAGTCAGGAATCCAGAGTGGCTTAGCTGGGTGGCTCTAGCTCAGGATTTCTCATGAGTTTTCAGTCAAGCTGTTGGCCAGGGCTGCAGCCATCTGGAGGCACAACACTGGCTGGAGAATCTGCTTCCAAGCTCATGCACATGGTCGTTGGCTGGAGGCTTCGGTTGCTTGCTGGTTGTTGGTGTCTCCTTAGGCTGCTTGGGCGTCCTTCCGGCTTGGCAGCTAGCTTCTCCCAGAGTAAGTGATGAAGTATGAGAGAGACCAAGATGGAAGCCACAGTCTCTTTAACTTAGCCTCGGAAGTGATGTCTCACCACTGCTACCCAATGCTATGGGGCACACAGGCCAACCAACACCAGGACAAGGTGGGAGAGGACTGGACAGAGTGTGGATACCAGGAGGTGGTGAGAATCTTTGGGGTTCATTTTGGAGCCTGGTGACCACACTCAGGGAGACCTTGGGAGCCACGTGTTAAGACAGCAGAGCTGCAACCAGCCTCGGTCCCTGCCCCTCTGCCTCTCCCCCGATAGGAATTTACATGAACGAGGAATAAAAATCAATTGTATAAACCACTAATATTTTAGAGTTTATCTGTCCCAGTGGTTAACACTGCTACAGCTAATCCAGAGATCAATTGCCAATGGGACAGCACGTGGAAGTTTATTTAACATGAACATGTAGCAATTGTGACTTTACTGTGTGCGTACATAACTGTGATAAAAAAATAAATATGAAAAAGGGGGAAGTAAAGAAAACCCAGTCGACCCAGGGGAAGGAAGGAATGGAAAAAATAACACACTGAGTAAACTCCAAATGGATCAAAGATTTCAGTGTAATATAGGAAATGATGAAAGATTGAGAAGTAAACATTAGAGAATTCCTATATACCCTAGGTGTGACTATGGCTCAAAATCCAGAGTCCATAAAAGAAAACATTGATACATTTAAACACATGAAACACAAACAAGCATTCTTCCTCTTCCCTAGCTTCTCCGTCCTTTTTGCTGAGTTTTTGAACTTTATGTCGGTGGTTTTGTTGGGTTTTTGTTTTTTTTTTTGAAACAGAGCCTCACTCTGTAGCTCCAGTAGAGTGCAGTGGCATGGTCATAGCTCACAGCAACCTCAGACTCCTGGGCTCGAACAATCCTGTTTCAGACTTCCGAATAGCTGGGACTATGGCACACGCCAGCACGCCTGGCTAATTTTTCTATTTTTAGTAGAGACAGGGTCACGCTCTAGCTCAGGCTGGTCTTGAACTCCTGAGCTCAATTACAGGCGTGAACCACTGCACCTGGGCCCTCTTTGTCCTGAACAACGTTGTCCTTAGGCCCTGGGGTGGGGCAGGCAAGGTCACCTTGGGGTGTTGGGGGGACAGTGGCCCAGAGTGGGGTGTCAGGACCTTGGTGGGGTGAGGAGGGCATTCACTCATGGGACCAGCTCAGCACAGTGAGAGGCACCCAAGTGGGACACACAAGACATCCAGGCCCAGCAAAGGGCCGTAGGTGCAGCGGGTCGGAGCCCAGGTGTAGAGGGCGTAGGGGAGCAGGGAGTTGGGAGATGGGTAACATACAGGGGTTTGATCAAATAAGGAAATTAAGGAAAATGGAAGTCACATTTCTCACTGTCAGGGAAGAGGGGTATAAATATGGGAAAGGAAAAAACTAGAGGCGTTGATGTATCACTATGAATTCATGGTTCTCAATATGCATAAATGGATATGGAAATATATAAACATATATATACCTAATATATGTGTGTATGTATATGGACCTAATATATAGATGTGTATATATACATAACACACCATATATAATAGATATATTATATGTGTATATGAAACATATAATGTGGCATATAGTATACAATGTAATATATAATATGCAGTGTGATATATATAGTATATGATGTGATATATAATATGCAGTGTGATATATATAGTACATGATGTGATATATATAATATACAATGTGTTATAGAAAAACTAAGGCTTAGAGGAAAAATGAAATAACAATTACCAAAAAACATGATATACAATGTGATACATATAATATACTACAGACACTCACGAGAATCTGCCCACTGAGAGGACCTGTGAGCAACAAAAATTCAAGAGCAAAAGCGATGAGCGCTGTTAGTGTTCAAATCTGGGCTTCCCATTCTTCATTAAAAGGAATCGGGGCTGGCCAGATGCGGTGGCTCACGCCTGTAATCCTAGCACTCTGGGAGGCCAAGGAGGAAGGATTGCTCAAGGTCAGGAGTTCGAGACCAGCCTGAGCAAGAGCAAGACCCCATCTCTACTAAAAAAAAA
>NW_012144190.1:3190111-3193169 GCF_000956105.1 Propithecus coquereli
AATTTATAAAGAACTTAGAAATCATTATGAGAAAGACCAACAATCCAAGGCTAAGTAAATATAGTTCCCTGAGAAGGAATTCAAGTGTCTTGTCAATCTATGAAAAGATATTTGGCCGTCGTGGTGGCTCATGTCTGTACTCACAGCAGCACCGCAATCTGTGATGCTCAAATGTATTGTTTACTTTCCCTCTATTATTTGCAGGATGGGTACGAAATTTTAGGATCACGCTTTATTTCTCAGTGGCTGTGACAAATATTACTCCACTGCCTTCTTGCGGTAACCTTTGCCATGGAAAATCTCAGGCGACACTGGTTTGAGTTTGTCCTGGTAAAAGACTTAAACGTTTCCCCTAGATGCCAAGAGGAGACTTTGTTTGTATCTAAAGCCCATTGAGACACTAAAGAGACTGCGTTTGCAGAGAGACACAGCAAGCAGGGGTGGCAGTGTGCGTTCTAAGGGGATTCAAGGCAGATTTCAGAAACGCTGATGACAAGAACGGCCCCAGAGATTCCCCGGCCAGACCCTTTGGTCAGCGTGAAGGATTCCAGCGGGAACTCCATGTTCCCACAGGAGTAGCTAGTCCCCCGATACTGACGAGGCAGCAGGAACGTACCTCACCCACCCACAGGCGGTATGAAGAGTTGGAGGCGCTGTTCCGCCAGACCAAGTTCCCAGATCAAAATCTCCGGAAGGAACTAACTTTGAAACTCAACCTACCGGAGGCAACATTGAAGGTTTGGTTGAGGAACGGGCGATTCAAAGCGACAGCAATGATCAAAGCGACCAAACCAGGTTCTTCCAGCCAAGAAGAATATGCCCACTTCGCCCAGAATAGCCACCAATCCTTACTCATTTTTTTTTTTTTTTTTCCCCATGGCTTCAGATTTCTACAGCTCCCTTCCACCGTCAAGAAGAGTCCCAAAAGTGATTTCCAAATGCAGGGTCCTTAGTTGGGGAGGCTGGTGGCCTCCGTCCCTGCTCTGTACTCTGATGCTTGTGACACGGGCCAAATCACAAGACTATAGAGTTTGGCTGGTGGGGATAAGATATCCATCTCTTCCTGCCACTGTCTTTAGCAGTCGCTGTCACCCACAAGGTCCCAGATGGGAGGACGGGGTTCCTCTGTCAGCAGCTCCGCTGTCCCCGCTGCAAGTCTGTCTCCTGAGCAAACCTGGTCCCACATGACAAGCCAAGGCTTTGAATCCCCAGTCTAAGAGACAGCCTGGAATTACAGAACACCTCCAATATGGTAGACTTTGGATTCTCTGATCAAAGTACTAATAAATACCAGACCATTTAGAAAAAAAACATAACAAAGTCCATTGACCTGAACAGGATACAGCTTGACATTGGCTGTTCGTATCAATCTCCCCCTCCTGGTGTAGCCCTTCCGTCTGGAGCCTCTTCTTCTATTTGTTGAAAACTTTATCGAATTATGTCTTTTAATTATAGCATTTCAGGCATAAACTACATGGACCTCAGTCACTTAATCTGTAAAGTGGGGATAAAAGGGTGCTTTGTCTCTGGAAGACTTTGTGAAGATTTAATGAGACAACACTTGAAAAAGGCCTAATATATTCATTCCCCAGCTAATAAATAGCATTTATTTATTACTGTTTGTGATATATCTAAACTACGAGGATGTGCTTCTGCCATTTTGCAACTTCCATCTCTCCTGTTTAATTTATGCTATTTTTCCTCCTTTCCTTCCTTCTATTTGATTGATATTGTATTTTTTATTCCCTTTCTTTTCCCCTACTGGTTTGGAAATTATACCTTCAGTGTTAATTCTCTTAGGGGCCACCCTTCAGATTTTAACATGCATCGTTAAGGTAACACAACCTAAATATAATTACTATCCCATCATATTCCCGGGCGATGAAAAATTTCGGAGCATTTTCATTCTGATCATCTGCTACCTGTTTTACAGGCTTTTATTGATCACTATTTTTTTTTTTTAAGTTGTACGATGGAGAAATGGCAGCATATACAAACTAAGCAGCCCTCCAGGGAGGGGGCTCCAGGCAGGAGGGAGCTCTGATTTCCAGGAGGGCGTGAACTAGTGGGAGCTGGAACCTCCATCTCCAGGGGCTGGAGATGCCCCTGCAGAGGCTGCGCAGGCGGCTGCTCTTAGAAGCGCCGAGAGTAACCAGAATCCAGGGCCGTTGCAAGGTGCACGCTGGAGCTGCAGGCTGGTAAGAAGCCCCTGCGCCCTCCTCCTGCCTGCCTGTCCCCGGCCAGGGCGTCCCTGCTGCTGGGCCAGCTGTCCAGGGGGTCACAGAGCTGGAAGGTCAGCTTTTTTTTTTCTTTGTCTTAATGAAGCTTATATTTTAGTGAGGAGAAATGAGACAATACACACCACTTTGAGTTAAGTCAGAGAAAAAGGGCACTGGAGGAAAAAACAGGAGAGAGTGATGGGTAAGGGTTCAGGCTAAAATGTCTTAAATTGCTCGCATGCTCTGGCCTCACCTAACTACAAGTCGTATGTTACCTCCCCTCTTCCAGGTATTTCAGTCCCTTGCACGCAATACGCTTTCCTCTTCTCTGGGCCTTTGCAGGTGATGTTTTCCTCTGCCTGAATCCTTTCTTTCTCTTTTCATTTACTCATTCTTCAGCTCTCAGCTCAAAAACCCCTTCCTTTGGGAAAACATCCCACACTCGGCCATATTTGATTCTAGGCTCCCGCAGCACCATGCTTCTCCCCTTTAAACACCACTCATATTTTGACTTTATATCGCCTTCGTATTTATCGTTTACAATGTCATGCAAAGTCCATGAGTGCACAGGCGTGACTTAGGAAGGTCAGCTTTATACCAAAGATATGTCAGAGCAGCCTCCACCAAAACAAGCAGAGGGGAAAACCAGGATCATGCCGGGTGTACAACAAACAGGAAATGCTCCACATGTGTCCCGGAGAAGGGAAGGGTCATTGAATCAAACTCTTGACCAAAATAGAGATATTGCAGAAACACGTATTTGCCGATGAAGCTGGCATTTTTGTCACCAATTGATTGGAAGGAAACTGATCAACTCAATAATCACGGTGCTCCCAACT
>NW_012144190.1:3195209-3196605 GCF_000956105.1 Propithecus coquereli
CAGGCTGGTCTCGAGCTCCTGAGCTCAAACAATCCACCCGCCTCGGCCTCCCAGAGAGCTAGGATTACAGGCGTGAGCCACCGCGCCCGGCGGAGATTTCGTATTTCAACAAGAGACCCACTGTCCTAGATAAGGACGTCGGTGGGGAAGTGAGCACCCACAGACCTCAACTTGCAATGGAAGCCCAGCGTGACACCCTCGATCGTGTTCTGTGAGTGACTACAGACAGTGTGAACGGCCGCCAGTTCCTTTCTGTTTCCCCACCATTTGTCAACCAGGAGCCTCTTGTTTTTGCTCCCAAGGAGACTGAGTTCTACATGGATGTGACTGAAGTCCCTCCACAGGGTTCCTCTGGGACCCTTTACAATAACTGTGTGTCCCTTAAGAGTGATGTCGCCATTTTCTGGAATGTCAGCAGTCTGATTGCTGAGAACGGTCTTCATTTTCCCAGTAAATTCAGCCAGGAGTCCCAGTTCGATTTCAAATCCCAGTCCCACAGCAGGCTGGAGTGGCGGTGACATAGGATTCAATGGAGCATGACTTTTCTTCCATACAGTACAGAGCCAGACAGGGCTGCGTTGCTAAACCAGCTGCATTTTTGGTCGTCCTGTCACTTGGTCTCCGTTAATCGGAACAGTTGTTCCTCCCTCCTTCTTGACCTTGACGTTTTTGAAGAGTCTAGTCGTTTTGCAGAAGTCCCCTCCGTTGGAGTTTGTTTGATGTTTCTCATGATCGGGTTCTGGTTAGGCATCTTAATCTTTCCAAATCCTGCTCTCCACCCCACCCCCGCAAACCACCCCCTCAAAACCCACCAGGCGCAGCAACTAGGATAGCAAAAGCAGAAGCTCACAAACAATATCTTCCAGAAAACCAGCTGACAAAGTCTCCCCACGAGCCCAGGAATATAAGTGGGTAGTTTCATGTCCCTGACAGCCAAGGAGGAGAAGCCACTTGGGAAGGAAAGGTAACTAGAGAAAGAACGGAAAACGGGAAACTTCTCCCTAGCCTGGAGAGGAGAGGCCGCCGTCAGAGCAGAGGACTTAAGAACAGCAGTCGAGTCTTGGGGAGCCCCCATCGGTAGGTGACTCGGGGGGCTGTGCATAGGCTGGAAGATGCTGAGGGGCTCTGGGTCGCCAGGGATCTCAGAAATGCTCACGCTGCCACCCCATTCTGGAAGGACAAAGCTCTACACTGCTGAAAACTAACAGAAGCAGAACCCAGACTGATCTTGGCAGGAACTCGGGGCTAAAGGAGAGAGAATTTTCCAGGAATGATGGGCGAGGAAGTAGCGGAGAGGCGGCTGCGCTGAGAGGTTGTATTTTTAATACAGTACTGTGTGGAGACAGCAAAGAGTGGCTTGAGCCCAGGAGTTTGAGGCTGCCGTGAGCTATAAGGA
>NW_012144190.1:3205320-3206338 GCF_000956105.1 Propithecus coquereli
GGAACTACATTAAAATAGTTACTATGTTAAAGAGTTAACTTATTAGAGAACAAGCTTCAGGAAACAAGCAAAGGATTGGAGAAAATCTACAAGGCTTGTGGGAACATTTACTATATTTATATGTAAAACTAAGTCCAAATGGTGGGGATAAGGGTGACAGAACAGTATGTCATGCTTATATGCTCTGACAGTGTAGATACGGTGCAACTATTAACAAGGAGAGACTCGAGAGGGCACGTGGAAAGTAAAACAAGGTCCCTGCCTGTCAGGGGGATAGGACTTCGAATTAAGTCTGGGGGTAGAGAAAGGAAAAGAAAAAGAATATTACTGGCTAACATCAGTGGTGCTACTAGTAGGAGGAGGAAAACAAGTGTTATAAAAAGGTATTACACAGGCCGGGCGCGGTGGCTCACGCCTGTAATCCTAGCTCTCTCAGAGGCCGAGGCGGGAGAATTGTTTGAGCTCAGGAGTTCGAGACCAGCCTGAGCAAGAGCGAGATCCCCATCCCTATTTAACATAAATTAAAAAAATAAAAATAAATGCACATATTGAAACCTAATCCCCGCTGTGATGGCACTTGGAGGTGGGGCCTTTGGGAGGTGATTAGTTCATGAGGGTGGAGCCCCCATGAATGGAATTCGTACCCTTACTAGACCCCAGAGGGCTCCCAAGTCTCTTCTGCCATGTGAGGGCACAGCGAGCAGACGGGTGTGTATGAACGGGGGTGGGCCCTCAACACACACCGCGCCTCCTGGCTCTTGCTCTTGGCTTTTCCAGCCTTTGGAGTGAGAGAGAAATTTCTGTTGTTTCTCAGTCACCGGTCCATGGTGTTCTGTTTCAGCAGTCTGAGTGGACTAACGCGCTGTCTTTGCTGGGCATTTCCCCGCACCCCTCATTAAACTCTCCTGAATCGGCGTCCCCTCCCTCATAGTGGGATGCCAGGTGCCACCCGATTTTGACCAAGATGGAATTTCTCTTTCTGCTTCTGGAATTCGAGTCATCCCCGGGAGAAGTAGCT
>NW_012144190.1:3206511-3207854 GCF_000956105.1 Propithecus coquereli
GTGAGAGAGAAATTTCTGTTGTTTCTCAGTCACCGGTCCATGGTGTTCTGTTTCAGCAGTCTGAGTGGACTAACGCGCTGTCTTTGCTGGGCATTTCCCCGCACCCCTCATTAAACTCTCCTGAATCGGCGTCCCCTCCCTCATAGTGGGATGCCAGGTGCCACCCGATTTTGACCAAGATGGAATTTCTCTTTCTGCTTCTGGAATTCGAGTCATCCCCGGGAGAAGTAGCTACACGATCCTCGTTCCTCGGATATTTATTCTTATCTTAAAGAATATGTTAAAATGCTTGTATTATATTTTAAATTTTCTTTAAAATTTTTGAATTTCCTATATTTATCAGTCCCCGTTTGTAATGTTGCGTTCTACATGCACTATGCACGAAGGAAGCCAAGTGGGAATAAGTTTGTTTTGTTCTTAGTTCAGACTTCAGCACATCAAGCTTAGGTTTTCACTCATTTCTCCACGTGAGTCATCTTTTGCTCTAAGTGTGAAAATGCTGGAATGTGCTTGTGGACCCACACCCAGCAGTCTTACCTGTGATCATCTGTTTGATCTTAGGGAAATCATGTAACCTCTCCATGGGTCAGGCTCCCCATCTGTAAAATGGGTATCCAATTAGAAACTGCTTCCAAGGGCTGTTGTAGAGCTAAAAGACCAAACATGATAAAAGTGCACCGAATCCTGCCGTGTGGTCAACACTCAGCAAGTGGCACATACTGTCGTTGTTGATGTTCTCGTTGTTTTAAAGGCCAGTTCCTAAACAGGTGCGTGGTGCTTCTCGGGGTTTCTGCAGCCCAGGTCATTGTCTTTATCCTACCTTGTTTGTTGGGCGCTTCTCCCACCTCCATGATGGACTCAAAGAGAACTGGTCGGACCCTCCCTGCCCACTCTTGTCACACGAGCCCCAGCTGCTCCGTGCTTAGAAGTTTGCTGCTCTGACACTGGGGCCAGTAGACAGAGGGAGGACAGTAACCTGACACAATCGGACCTGAGTGGCGTGTGGGAGCAGATCAAATGTGATTAGGAGAGGGTCCGATATTCACCGGAAAATAGCAGGGATTATGAACACACTCTCCTGGGAAGGACAGTCCTCCATAGCACAGAATTTTCCATGGGGCGGGGGGCTACGTGGTTTCACATCCTTAGAGATAAGGGCTGCAAGAAGGAAAGAAGGTAGGTAGGAGAGGCTGAGGATGAGCAGACAGATAGAAGGCTGGACAGGTGCATTGAGCCTGGTACCGACAGCCTGTGGCTAAGACAGACGGACAGAGCCCGAAGCTGAGAAGATCCAATCATGCTGGGACGTGCATGTTAAATCCATTCCAGTATTCTGATCTCAT
>NW_012144190.1:3209089-3209592 GCF_000956105.1 Propithecus coquereli
TGGCCGCCAAATTGGAGGAGGGGGCTGGAGTCAGGTACCTATTCCTCAGAATATTTAATTCAATAGGCCTGGGGGCCAGAACGTGCTCTTCTAACACATTCCCAGGTGATGCTGACGCTGCTGGTTCAAGGCCACGCTTTGAGAACGGTCACCCTACAGCACAACAAGACAATTTAGCATCTCAGCTTCACTCAACCTCTATCGACCAGCTGGGATCTGGATTTCAGGCAACCGAAGAGTAAACTAGAGCCACCCCCAGCCCCTGCAGCTATCACTTGAGTCCGGAATCTCTACCAATAAATTCAGTCCAGTTCGACATTCAATCGCTTCCAGTTTGGTCCCTGCCCCCTGCCGCCCCCACAGCTAGCTGCAGAAACCCTTCCCAGACTGACTCCCCAGTTTGGGTCAGTATCAGCGGGCAATGTCTTGTGGTTCTTTTGGTGCATATTGTACCCCTCACTGACCACACCTCGCATCTTGTCCTGTGGAGCTGGCTGGGAGCT
>NW_012144190.1:3210137-3248404 GCF_000956105.1 Propithecus coquereli
CATGGAAATCTGGATTGTGGGAGGGGAGGGGGACCAGGCAACTCCCTTGCTGGGATTGAATTCCATGATAGTCATCACTCTCCAAAACTCCTAAGTGCCCGGATGGAAGAGTTCTGATCCTGGAGCTGCTCTGCGACCCAGGCCTCCCAGCCCCTGGCCTCCAGCCTCTCCTCTCTCAGATCAGGGTGTCTAGGTCTTTATATCTCTGTTCTCCTGGGACTTAAGTGTCCCGATGTCCAGCCCTCTGACTCCCCAGGACTCGAGTGCTATCCTAACACCAAACCCACCCAGAGGATCCAGGAGTCCTTGCCCCAGCTCTGAGGACCAAGACATCTCCCCATGCCTACTGCTTAATGACCTAGGAAACTACATCTCCCATGAGACTGTGGGTCTGCAGTGTCATTTTTTAAAAAGTCCCCTGTTATTGAGGCGCCTCTGCGAAATAGCGTTCCACAACGCTAACAGGAGGTTGGGCACGGGGGTTGGGGGGTGGCTAATAAATCCTGCCTATGAAAGAGCAGGCATAGTCCTGGAGCCCCGCGGACACCTCGGCAGAGCAGGAAACTGAGGCCCAGAGGGAAGCTGGAGACTTAGGGCAGTGCCGGGCAGGCGGATGGGCCTTTTCAGGGTCAAGGGCAGACGAGGAAGCAGATCCCATTTCCTCCCTCAAACACTCACACGCGATCACTCTGATCCTCCTTTCTCAGACGCTTTATTATCTCAAGTAAGAAAAATAAAAAAATAAATAAGATAAATAACTCAATAAATAAAGAGGAGACCCAGTAACAAACAGCCTGTGGCTTCAGGAAGCATAGCTGGGGCTTCGGCCCTGCGAAGGCCCCACCATGCTCAGAGGGTCTGAGGAGCCCACATCCGGGGGCTCTGGGGCCAGAATCCCTGGCGGGTCTGGGGGTGCTGGGGGCAGGCCTGGCAGCGGCAGGAAGCGGACTGGTCCCCCGGGCACCGGGTCCCGGTATGGCGAATTGGGGGAAGGCAGGTGCAGAGGGAGGCCGTAGGTCTCAGACCGGTAAACGTTGTATCCATCCTCAAGAAGCAGCTCCTGGAAGCTGCAGGCCTCGGGGTCAAAGTGGAGCTAGGGGACAAAGGACAGGGATCAGAGACCCAGGATCCCTCCATGCTGTCCTCCCTCAGACCCAGGAGTCCAGGCCCCCAGCCCCTCCTGCATGAAACAAAATACTTAAAAGCCGGTTTCATCCTTCACCCCAGGGCACCCCAGTGCCCACCTCCCTGTCCTGACTTCAGAGAAGAACATTCCAGCCCAGGGACCAGTTAGTGCTCTCTTAGGCCAGGCAGGGGGTCTGGCTATGATCCAAGGTCCTGGTCACTTTACTGGCTGTGGCTTCAGCGAGCGTCCCTGTGGCCAGCCTGTGGCCAGGAGCAGAGGTTAAGGAGTCACGAGACTCGGCCTCTCAGGCCGTTCTGCCATCCACACATCTCGTGACTGGAGGCCAACGGTGTCTCTGCCTGGGCCTCAGTTTCCCCATCTCACAAGCATCAATTACAACAGCTCCAACCTCCAGGGGTGCAGCGAGCTCGGGGTGTGCAGAGAGTATGGAACCAAGTCCGGCTCAGGCGAATGTTTAAGACAGGGTGCCCCAGATGGTGAAGACGACGCCGGGACGGCGGTGGGCTAGGAAGGTCGGGAAACTCACCGATCCATACAGGGCCCCATCTGGCCTCTGGCACAGGAACCGGGAGGTCTTGACTCCCAAGATTTGAATAACCCCTGGCTTTAAGGCTTTCAGCTCCAAGAGACCTAAAGGGAGAAGGAGGTAAGGGCCTCAGAGGGCTTCCCCCGCCCCTCTGTCTGAGACCCAGGCACCGTGGCCCCCAGTGGTCCCCACTCAGGACCAGGCCTCCCCCCACACTCACTTTCAGGGCTCTGTCGGGCGGCCCCCACCACTGTGCCATCCTCCCTGATCTCCAGGTGGGCTTCTGTCTCCTGGGCATCATCTGTGTAGAGGTACCGCTGCCGGACTTGGCCGCCAAATTGGAGGAGGGGGCTGGAGTCAGGGATGGGGTACGCCTGGCAGGCTCCCAGCAGCAGGACAGCCAGCGTGGGAAACCATAGTCCTGGGTGCTTGAATCCGGCCCCGGCCTTGTCCCAGCCCATCAATGGCTCAGTCCTCAGGCGGGCGCAGGGGTGGGAGGCTGGAGACGCTGAAGGGTCTAGAATCAGTTCCAGATCTGCCTGTCCAGGACGGCAGACTCACAGATCGCTGCTCAGGTGGCCTGAGTGCCTGGGTCCTCTTGCTCGTGATCCCCAGCTGACAAGACACCCCAGGCTCTTGGGAGAGATGCAGAAGCTCCAGAATTTATACCCAGACGGGCCCGCCCTGTCACCCTCCGCACGCCTGACTCATGATATTTGACCTGCTTGGCGGGAGATAGGATTCCACCGTGGCCAGGGCGGCCCGGACAGATGATGCAATCTGGGGGTCCTTTGAGTTGGGGGCCTGGACTCCGGGGTGTAGGGGATGAGGGAGATGAGGACCTGATTAACTGGGACCCAGGTGGAAGGGGCTGGGGTGGAGACCCCTGGGTCTCAAGGAAGAGGATGTAGGGTCTGAGGGAGGAGGGGCTGGGGGCTCGGACCCCTGGGTCTGAGGGAGGAGGGTGCTGGGAGCCTGAAAAATCATCTCCTTGGCTCACTAATGCAGATTGCGTGACAAAAGTGGAATTTCTGTGACCTATCTGAATTTTTAGGTGTGGGGGTGGGGAGGGCAGTGGTCTGACACTGGGATTCATTGATTTTCAGGAAAACAGCAACTGCTACATGAACAAAGCCTCCTCAGCAGGGACACAAGTGTCCTGTCTTGGAAGCCTCCCACCAGGCAAGGGGCCAGTCTCAACCTCATCAACCCCTGTTCAGATGCTCAGACCCCAGACACCCCAGCCTCCTCCTCCCTGATGCAATCCTGGTGTTTCTTTCACCAGAAAACTATCTCAGGCCCAAACAGGTGCTCCCAAAATAGCCTGGGGGAGGGGCGGGTGAGATTCTCTCACTGGAGTTGGCAGCTGAGCCGGGCTCTGGAGGGGGCAGTTAGACCCAGAGGGAAGAGGGGTTGGTTAATTTGTTGGAGCCGCTAAGGGTGGGCCTGGACCCCTGGGTCCGAGGGAGGAGGGTCTGAGCGCCGGGAATTCTGAGTCTGGAGAAATAATGGTCAAATCTCCGGTGAATCCAGTGAAATTCCTGGATCTTCGCCAGGACTTATCTTCAATGCAACGGCCTGGCTGCCCGGGCGGGGTGGGCAGGCGCGGAGCCGGCCCCCGACTGCGGAAAAGGCTTCGGTCGGCGGTGGTCGGCGGCGGAGCAGACGCCGTGGTTCCCGGCGCCAACTGCCGCGGCGTCTGCAGGAGGCAGCGGGGACAAACCCTCTTCCACTCGGGTTTTCAGCGTTCATGTTCGCGGTTGAGGCTGCCTGGGTGGTCTAGGAAGCAGCAGTTGGGCGCGGGACCCTAGAATTTCCACCAGGCAGGGCCTGGGGGCCGGGACCCTGGAATTCGAGTGTGGACAGCCGGGGGATGGGAGATCGCGGCGCGGTGGGCGCGGGGCACCCTCAGGCTGGGGTTTTCGCGCCGCCGCCCGGGGGCTGGAGGAGGCTTCCCATCCGCTCCCGAGCAGCCCGCAAACAGGTTCGCCCTCCTCCCGGGAGGACGCGGCGGGGGACGCAGTATGTCCCCTCCCGGTGGGCCCGGGAGTCGCGGCCCGCCCAGCGGCTGGGGCGTGGCCGGGGTCTGCGCACCCAGGGACGGGCGGCGGCCTCTCAGCCCCGGCACGGAGGGGACAGGGCCACGGAGCGGGACTCCCGGCTCCAGCACCGCAGCTGGCGCCCGGGGTCCGGATCCACGCGAGGATGCGGCCGCTGCCGGGAGGCCAGGGAGGCTCCCCCGGGGGAAGCGGACGGCGCGAGGAGGGGGCTGGAGCGCGGTCCCCGCGCGAGCTGCGCAGCGGAGCGGACGGGGGCCGCCGCCTTAGCCCGGGGCTCGCGGCTCGGCGCGGGGGCGGGGCGGGGCTCCGCCCGGCTGCTACCTGCCGGCCCGGAGGGCGGGGGCCGCCCACCTCCGCCCCTCCCCGCGCCCTCGCAGCCAGTCGGGGCGGGCGGCGCGCAGGGGAGGGCTGGGGGGCCGGGGAATGGTGTAAGGGGTTCCGGGGACGGCCGGATGTGGGCTGCCTTTGAGGACAGAGCGCTCCCGCCACTCGAAGCCGCCTGTGGGTCCGCCACCCGCAAGGAGCTCAGGTGAGTGGAACTAAGGATGGCTGAGACCCGGAGGTGCACCCTGACCTCTTCGCCCTGACGCCCTGCGAGTCTCCGCCACCTCCCAGCTCTCGCGGCCCCCGCACCGGCATCCCCCATCTGGTCGCGTCCTCCATCCTCGCATGTTCCACGCGGACTGGTGCTTCCTGCTCCCTCGGTGGCGGGCTCTGCTCCTCAGGTTGGTGGAATAGAGTCCAATTTCAGTGCACCTGACACGTGGGGAGAGGCGAGATTCCCAGAGGTGGGGGGAAGGTGCTGGAACCTGGACGCCGGCTATTTTGGAAACCACCACTGCTCACTTCTTCCCTCCCTGTCCCCCGAGAGTCCAAGCCTCTCATCCCTCAAAGCTGAGATTCGGGCTCCCAGCCTCCCCTACCTGAGCCCCAGGGGCCTAAACCTGTAGCTTCCTCATTCCCCGGAACTGAGTAGTCCTGGACCCCAGGCCTCTCCTCCCTGACCTTCCTCCTCGGGCTCTGAGTATCTGCTAACTCGCCTTTCCTCCCCTGCAGCCATGTGGCCACTCAGCCATCGGCAGCTCTGTCTGGCCTTCCTGCTAGTCTGTGTCCTCTCAGCGGTCTTCTTCTTCCTCCATACCAACCAAGACGTCTTTCAACACGGCCTAGACCTATCTGTTCTGTGTCCAAACCGCCACCTGGTGACACCTCCAGTGGCCGTCTTCTGCCTGTCGGGTACACCACTGGACCCCAACACCTCCTCTTCCTGTCCCCAGCTGCCTGCCTCCCTCTCAGGAACCTGGACTATCTACCCCGACGGCCGGTTTGGTAACCAGATGGGGCAATATGCCACCCTGCTCGCCCTGGCGCAGCTCAACGGCCGCCGGGCCTTCATCCTGCCGGCCATGCATGCCGCGCTGGCCCCCGTGTTCCGCATCACCCTACCTGTACTGTCACCCGAAGTGGACAGCCACATGCCTTGGCAGAAGCTGCAGCTGCATGACTGGATGTCAGAGGAGTATGCCCACTTAAAGGATCCCTTGCTCAAGCTCTCTGGCTTCCCCTGCTCTTGGACTTTCTTCCACCATCTCCGAGAACAGATCCGCAGCGAGTTCACCCTGCACGACCACCTTCGAGAAGAGGCCCAGAGTTTACTGAGTCAGCTCCGCCTGGGCCGCACTGGGGACCGCCCGAGGACCTTCGTGGGTGTCCATGTGCGCCGTGGGGACTATCTGGAGGTTATGCCTCAGCGCTGGAAGGGTGTGGTGGGTGACCGAGCCTACCTTCAGCAGGCCATGGACTGGTTCAGGGCACGGCATGAAGCCCCTATCTTTGTGGTCACTAGCAATGGCATGGAGTGGTGCCGGAAAAACATCGACACCTCTCAGGGTGACGTGATCTTTGCTGGCAATGGGCAGGAAGGTGCGCCGGGGAAAGATTTTGCCCTGCTCACACAGTGCAACCACACCATCATGACCATCGGCACCTTCGGCTTCTGGGCTGCCTACCTGGCTGGTGGAGATACCGTCTACCTGGCCAACTTCACCCTGCCAGACTCTGAGTTCCTAAAGATCTTTAAGCCGGAGGCCGCCTTCCTGCCTGAGTGGGTGGGCATTAATGCAGACTTATCTCCACTCTGGACATCCACTGGGCCTTGAGAGCCAGGAAACTTTATAGAATAGCCTGATCATTGCAGAATGAGTGGTACGTGTCTCCAGAGACCTAGAACCTTCTGGGTTCTGGTCAGAACCATCACTTTCTGAGTGATGGTCCTGGAGCAGGTGGGCAGCCATTTCTAAAGCAATTCTAGCTGGGCAGACTTGGAGAGAAGGGGAAGCTTTCTGGAACTGCCTGAACATTCTAGAAGTAGCAGAATATCCTGGCAATGTCTGGAAAGGCTCTTGGCAGTTCTAGAAGCTGCAGTGCCCATCTGCTCTTCCCAGCCCATATCTAAGTACTTCTAGATGCAGCGCCCAGGAACAAGGAACACTTCCTCTAGTGTTGATCATCCTGGACTTTTCTAGAAGAGATGTTAATTCTCCCCTGGGTCCTCAGAAGCCTGAAAGAGCTCGTGGTGGGTCTAGAGCAAGTACTCACCAGCTCCTCCCCTGTGTCTCTGGAGTGCTTCTAGGGGGGAGATTTGTTTTAGAGAGGGCCAGGTCTAATGCTTGTGAAGAACCCTGAAGGACCCTTCCAGAGGCAATGGGGTTCTGGAATTCCAGAAAACTTAGGTAAAGAATCTAATGAATGTATAACCAGAAGCTCAACACCCACCATTGCCAGAAAGATTGGGAGGGAAGATAAACTATTGCAGCCGACATCCTGCTCTGCTTCCAGGCTCTGGAAAAACTGGGGTAGGTGGTGAGCAGAGTGGAACTCTCTTCAACCCCTCAGCCCCTAAGAAAGTGTCAAAGATTTTTGGGGGGTGAGGGTTCGGGGGTAGTGGACAGGTAAGGATATGGAAGTGGGGAGAGTGATAGCTGCTGAAATACTGCAGCTTCTGAAGCAGAACTTTCCAGAGATCCAGAGACACTTTTTTTTTTAAAGCTCAAAAACTGCCAAAGACAGGAACTGCAGATGTTGAATCCAAGTTCAGGTTGCCTCTCAGGATTAAGGAAGCTGACCCTCCTCTGCAGGTGGGCTGCTGGGGGTCTGGGTTCTGTCTCTGGAAGTCAGCAGGCATCAGTAAACATGCCCTCGTGGGGTTGCATAAAGCTGGGAGGCACTGTGTTCCTTGCCAACCACTTCCTGAACTCACAGAACCACTAGATCTGGCTTTGGGCAGGTCTGGGATAAAAGGCCCAAGCCTCAAACCCAGGCAGGAGCACAGGGTCTGGCTGAGGAGGACAGGATACTTGACTCAGATTTCAGGAGCCCTTTGCTGCTTTTTGGAGGATGAAGGAAGATGCTTTTAATACAGTCAACTCTGATCACATCCCCCATCCACACATCAAACCCAAGCTTCTAGTCTTCTCAGGGGTTTCAGGGCACCATTCCCAACTCAGCTGCCACAGGTAGAGAGCAGGAGGTGTGAATTAAAAGTCCATATCACCAACCCCTGTCTCTGTAGCATATTTGGAGCCGCGTGTGTGTGTGTTGTAAGAGGGGAAGTCGGGCAGCTTCCAAGGACTTTCATTATTCCTGATGTTTCAGGGTGTTGTCCCTACTTAAATCCCTTGTGGCTGGACTTGTGTGAGCTGTGGTCCCTGTTTTTTGGTTCCCTGTTTCAGTCACACAGAAAAGTAAGGACAGAGAGACCTTCCAGGACCCAAAGGTCCGGGACCTTCAATATTAGCCTCCAGATCTCTCTTCCCACGGGGACCTCCGTGTCCAGTCCCCATAGCCTGGGGAGAGGTGAAGGGGGTGACTCAAGAGTATAATGATTGAACTACATTTCCCATAAAGCTAAGGAAGTGGCGGTGCTAATCTGCTATGGAGAAAGAGGCCCAACGGCCTTCTGGGAGTCGTAGTCCTAAGGTTAAAATATCTGCTTCCCGCATCTCTGTGGCTCCACGCCAGTTTCCAAAGGGCCGGGGGCATTTAACCGGAAGCCTGGGTCCTGGGGCCATGGGAAGGGTGGAAGCTAAACGCCAGAGGCCCGGTGCCTGGCTCTGGAAACCGGAGCACGCAGCTAACTTCCCTTTCGGTAGATACTGGGAAGTAAGTTCCAGTCTGAAAAGGTGGCCGCCTCTGTGACGTTATGGAGCGATGGGCGGGGCCTCCCTTTGTTGCAGTCCAATCCGACTCAGAGTTGGGCTTCTGGGTGGGGCCAAGGAAAAGCCCCGGGACTATCTCGGGAAATTAGGGACCTCACGTGGGAAACTCAAAGAGGAAGGCTCCAAGTTGCTGGTAGACAGGGGACCTTCCGTGACTCAGACCCCAGTGGAAAACTATTCCACGCAACCCATTCACTCTCGCCCCAAACAAAATCCTTAATTTTAGCCATGGGAAAATATTAGAGCAGAAGGTCGTGACCCCGGCTTCCTCTTTAAAAGCCCTCAGAACCTGGCCTGGGCTCCTCAGCGAACCCTAGTGTTTGAAGGCACCTTATAAGTCAAGAATCAAGGTCGGGGAGCGGCTGTGGAGGATGCATCGCTGTTCAGGGTGCATCAGGTCTCGTCCGTTTCCTAAGAAGGGTGTGCCCGACAAATTGGGGGTCCGTTAGTCTTGGGGAAGGGTGGACAAGGGCAGCATGGAGGGCGGCACGAAGTCTTGCTTAAGTATGTAGGGTCCCCAGTTTAGGGACTCAGAGTGTGTTTTGGTTTTGAGGGAGTTCTGAGTTTGATGACATCCTGGTTGGTTCTGTATTAAATGGTTTATTGAGTTTTCAGCTTGAGGTGCGAGGTTTTAGGGTCTGGGGGGTAGTGCCTCAGTGTTGATACACTTAAGGCTTGGAGTTTAGGATCACATCAATTTGGGGAGTTGGGAATCCTATAGTTTGGGAAGGGGTAAGCCGGGTGGGGAATTCCAGGTCCTGAATTTGGGGACTGGTGAGTGCCTCCTCTTTAATAGTTTACTGAGCTCTCAGTTGGAGTGCAGGGAGGTCTCTAAATTGGGGGTCCCCTGGATTCAGTTTCACACTTTAGAGGCATCAGATGAAGGACATCAGTCCTCCTAATTTGGAGATTTCCTGAAGATCCTTGTTTCGTAGTTTGGGGACCTGGGGGATGGGGGTCTAGTGGCGCTCTCTGAGATGAACTTTGGCTTCTCTTTGTTTAGCGTTCGCCTGCTCTTGGTTTAGAGTGAGAGGACCCTTCCTGACGGTCTTCGAGGACTGCGGCTCTTGGCGATGAGGCCAAGTTTTGCCCTCCTGTTGGCAGCTCTGGCCGGCTGCCTGCTTCCTGCTGGGGGCTGTGTCATGTGTAGCCCCTTGGTCAAGCAGGCACTAAAGTCCTTGAAAGAAGATTACCTGCCTGGCCACCTGGATGTCCAGCATCACAAAAATGTGATGGAAAGGGTGGAACAGGCCGTGAACGATTTCAAAGACTTGCCACTTAAGGAGGATTCCTTTATGGGGGCCATTGGTGAGGGCAGAGCAGAGAGCAGACTCCGGGGTCCTGGGAGCGGAGAGGGCTGGGGCCAGGGGGAGGAAGTGGCTGGGAGCAGGTCTCCTGGGTGCACCAATGGAGAAGGCTGAGATTCTGGGGTTCCCTAGGGCTAGTAAATACTGTTTTCCGTACATTTCTTTATTTATTTTTAGAAACCGGGTCTCACTCTTGCTCAGATTAGTCTCAAACTCCTGAGCTCAGGCAATCCTCCTGCCTTGGCCTCCCAGAATGCTAGGATTACAGGCGTGAGCCACCGCGCCAGGCTGTAATAATTAGCACTTATCTGACAATTTTCTGTACAACTCCCAGAAGGCTAATCCTTAACCGGGCCTACCCTTGCCCTGTGGACCCATGCGTATTTCTAAGGCTAGGCAGGCCAATGAGACAGTAATGCTGGAATCTAGGGTTCTATCTCCCCCCACCCCTGCCACAGATGAAGCCACACTGAACACAGCATCCTGGAGTTTGCTGAAGGATCTGAACCGCATCACCGACAGTGATGTAAAAGGTAATAGACCCAGGGTGCTGGGGACCCCACAATCTCTCAGGGAAGCCGCTGCTGGTGATACGTGGTCTCTTGGTCAGACTGCTAGCTTCAGATTCCAGCTCTGCCACTTCCTAGCTGTGTGGCCTTGAGCAAAGGACTTTGAAGCTTCCTCAGCTGTAAAATGCTCTAACATGGGCCGACTCATGTGGCTCACACCTGTAACCCTAGCACTTTGGGAAGTCGAGGCAGGAGGATCCTTTGAGCTAAGGAGTTCGAGACCAGCCTGAGCAAGAGAGAGACCCCGTCTCTACTAAAAATAGAAAGAAATTAGCTGGCCAACTAAAAATATATAGAAAAAATTAGCTGGGCATTGTGGCACATGCCTGTAGTCCCAGCTACTCGGGAGGCTGAGGCAGGAGGATCGCTTGAGCCCAGGAGTTTGAGGTTGCTGTGAGCTAGGCTGACGCCACAGCACTCGACTCAAGGTGACAGATAAGACTCTGTTTCAAAAAATAAAATAACATAAAATAAAATGCTCTAAAATGGAGGGCATACAGTGCCTTAGTTCCTCAGTTGCTGTGAAGATTAAATGTCCATTGCTTAGCCTAGTGGCCGGCATTAGGTTAAGTGGTCAATTTCGATGTCCTTCCCTGAGAATGCCAGGCTCTGCAGACAGAGGCAAACTTCCGGCACCTCATATCTGGGATTGGGGGTGGGGGGACCACTGCACCATTCTGCTTCTTCCCAGGTGAGCTCTTCGTGAAGGAGCTATTCTGGATGTTGCGCCTGCAAAAGGAAACCTTTGCCACCTACGCTGCTCACTTCCAAAAAGAGGGTGAGGGAAGATGGGAGTCTGGGACCCCAGCCCCCTCCTACCACAACCCAACAGTCCCTATCCCCAGCCCTTTAGTTACTTCTCTGAGTCCAGTTCCTCTGCTGCCCCAGACTCCTGCTCCCTCAGGCCCAAGTGCTTCCCCCTCAGACCCAAGAGCCCAAACCCCAGCTCTTCCCCCAACCCTCTCTTCCATCTTCTTTAATTTAGAAATCTGACTGTCGTCTCTCTCTCCCTTTTCCCTTATGAGGCAGCTTATTGTCCCAACAAATGTGGTGAGTCCAGATCATGGAAGCTGGCCCTCTACCCCTCATCCCTGCCCCGTGAATACCCTATCTCCCCTTTCCCCTCTTTGGATCCTGGTGTTTTTTTCATTCTCCACGTCTGAGAGGTTCCCAGGTCTCCAATACTCTTTCTCCACCTTCGATTTCTGGGGGAGCGGGTCGTCTTCTACTTACGCTCTTTACTGAGCCTTGCTTGAACCTGCTTCCTACCCAGGTACGTTCTGGCCCTGTCCCTCCTTAGGATTTGTCACGTGACCCAGCCCCAGCCCGCGGCCCTGTCCTCTCCCTTTAGCCCCGCCCCTTCACGGGCAAATACAGCCTTTACCCTGCCCCTTCAGGTACGATGTTTCAGACTCTGATCTGGTGCAGCACCTGCCAAAAGCAGATTCATGCTTGTCGGAAGTCCTCCAATTGCGGGGGTGAGCGCTGGGCCCAGTAGGAGGGGTTGGTGCAAGAGGGGTGGGGCGAGATGAGAGACTGAGAAAGCTGAGATGGAGATAGCAGATCGGAGAAGGTGGGGTTCCAACCACATGTAAGGGGGTTAGGGGAGGGCAGAGAACCACGAAGGAGTGTCCCACAGTCCTCCCTCATCCCCAGAGCGCAAAGTGGAGGTCCATCAAATGGAAGACATGATCCTGGACTGTGAGTTGAACTGGCATCACGCCTCAGAAGGCCTCTCCTATTACAGATTTTACAGGGTGGGGTCCTCAACTCCTGCAAACTTTGAACCCCCACAGTCTATCATGTCTGTGTGAGCTCCTTGGCCCCTAGATCCACTGGCCTGCACCCACGACCCTCATGACCCATGGTCTCTACTGACCCCTGGGGACCCCATGCCCTGACCAGTAGCATCGTGGACTCCTGTCTCCTGCACCAAGGCCCCGTGATCTTCTCTGTACTCCCCCAACCCCTGAATTCCCCAGGCCTCTGTGACCCCTTGAGCTTGGGTCTAGGTTTGGGAGAACAATACTGAGACTTTGGTGTCCATGAGGACAGCGCCCACCCTGACCAAGCCTATGGTGGGTCCGAAGGATGCAGGCCGTTACCGCTGCGAGCTGGGCTCTGTGAATTCCAGCCCAGCCACCATCATCTATTTTAATGTCACAGGTCAGTGCTGTGGGATTGAGAGAAGAGTGGGTTACACTCTTCAGGAGTTTGGGGCCAGCTCCAGGGGCGTGGCGTTAGCTGTGGGGGCGTGGCTTCCCTTGGGTGTGGTTTCCTGCCTGGGGCGTGGTCTCTGGCCCCATGCACAGGGTGTGCCCCCGCAGTTGGAGACGAGATTCCCTCCTGCAGAGCTCGGTGCTGGGCGGGCTTGCCTTTGCCCTTCCAGGACTGCTCTCCTCTTTGTCCCTTCTCCATCAGTGTTGCCCACACGGGTCGAGGAGGAGAAACCGTCGCCAAACATCGTAACCCAGGGCAAGGGGACCTCAGAGTCGTCCACACCGCTCCAGTCTCCAAACTCGGAGAACACGCTGAAAGTCCGCCTTGCAGGGCTGCTGCTCTGGGCCTCGCTAGTGCTCACAGTCAGCCTCGCTTTCGCGTGAGCACCCCACTGGCGGAGGCGGACTTGGAGTGTGGGGCGGGGTTCCCCAGTGCCCAGCGCAGAAGCAGGTCTGGAAGCTACTGGGGACAGAGAGCCGGACTTCCACTCGGGGTGGGGCGGGCTTGGGGGGGGGACTCCCTAGGACGAGGCTTAGATTATTACAAAATATTTCAGATGGAGAGCGGCTGGGAGGGGTGTCCCGCACTCAAATTAGTACCTAACCTGGATCCTCCCCCAGCATATTGTGTCAAACGAAGGTGATAGATTTCATAAAGTCCTCACTGTTCGGCCTTGACAATGCAGCTGCTGAGCACCCCCGGGTTCCAAAGGAAAAGGCCGAAGACTGAAGGAGCCAATAAAGATTTATCTTGTTGTCTAAGTGTCCGACTCACTCCTCTGGACTGATCCTAACTTTTGGTTTCCCAAAAAGAGAAATCTGGGGATGGGCTCCTGCCTGAGGGAAGAGAGGCCGGAAACTGGACCCCTGGATCCTGGAGGGGCCGGCCGACCGCCATGTAATTCCAGGATCGAGGAATCGGGCAGGGCCTGCCCTACCCACATCTCCTCCCCCAGGCCTGGTCTCCTCACAGGACGCCCCCTCCCCGCTCTTCCTGCCGGGTTTCCTCTTGCCTTTTCCTGTCCCCCACCCAGCGCTGGGAGCTGGGGCAGAGGCAAAGGCTGAACGAGAGCAGTGGAACTACCCAGGCCAGGGAGCCAGGGCCTCCGGGTGCTGCCGGACCCGAAGCAGGGTAAGAGCCAGGGGCCCTGGAGTCCAGACCCCTACTCCCTCGGACCCCAGAGTCAGTCCCTGGCCATGTCCCTTCCCAGGACCCAGGAGTCCAGGGTCCCATCCCTCTCCTCCACCTGGACTCAAGAGTCTGAGCCCCAACCCCCCCCCACTTGGAGGTCCAGGTCCCTTTCACCCCATTGTCACACTCGGTGCCTTAGGAGTTGGGACCTTTCCCATCCTCCCTTAGGGCCATGCTGTCTGGTGAACGGAAGGAGGGCGGAAGCCCCCGCTTTGGGAAGCTCCATCTCCCTGTGGGCCTGTGGATCAATTCCCCCAGGAAGCAGCTGGCCAAGCTGGGGCGACGCTGGCCCAGCGCTGCCTCTGTCAAGTGAGTGCCCATCTCCACAGGACTCCCATCCCTGCCCTGCGATCTGCCCCTGCTTATGGCCCGGTCCCTGCACCCGGGGCCTGCCAGGGACCCCGAAAGGGTTGGCTCTGGTTATTATCCTGAATGGGCAAGTGAGATGGTGGGCAGGGGGAGACGGTGGGACACGGTGATATCAGGGCATGGTGGAGGGTGGCAGGCTGGGCAGGAGATGGAGTTAGGCCGGATGGGCACGGGGATGGGAACACAGAAGGCGCAGGGCTTTGATTCACCTTCCTTCCTCCTCTCCCTGCTCATCTCTTGGAATTTCCTTCTGTGGGACTCGCCTTTATTTATTTATTTATTTTATTTCTCTCTCTTTGCCTCCGGTCTCTGCCCACCCCCCATCTCCAACCGCCCTGGGCTCTCCTCCCTTCTCTGTCTGGGGTCTCTGCCTACCTCTCTCCTAATCTGTCCCCCTCCCCCGTTTCGGTGTCCTTCTTTGTCTCTCCCGTGACTCTGTTCCCCGGCGGGCTCCCAGGTCTTCGTCTTCGGACACGGGGAGCCGCAGCAGTGAGCCACTGCTCCCGCCGCCACCGCACGTGGAGCTACGGCGAGTGGGCGCGGTCAAGGCGGCCGGGGGAGCCTCGGGTAGCCGCGCCAAGCGCATCTCTCAGCTCTTTCGGGGCTCGGGGACCGGGACTGCTGGGTCCGGCAGCGCGGGAGGCCCTGGGACTCCGGGGGCCGCGCAGCGCTGGGCCAGCGAGAAGAAGTTGCCTGAGCTGGCGGCGGGTGTGGCCCCTGAGCCCCCACTGGCCGCCCGCGCCACGGCGCCCCCGGGGGTCCTCAAGATCTTCGGCGCCGGACTGGCGTCGGGCGCCAACTACAAGAGCGTGTTGGCCACGGCGCGCTCCACGGCGCGCGAGCTCGTGGCCGAGGCGCTGGAGCGCTACGGTCTGGCGGGCAGTCCTGGCAGCGGCCCCGGCGACAGCGTGGACGCCTTCGCGCTGTGCGACGCGCTGGGTAGGCCCGCGGCGGCCGGCGCCGGCAACGGCGAGTGGCGGGCGGAGCACCTGCGAGTGCTGGGCGACTCCGAGCGCCCGCTGCTGGTGCAGGAGCTGTGGAGGGCGCGGCCCGGCTGGGCGCGGCGCTTCGAGCTGCGCGGCCGCGAGGAGGCGCGCCGTCTGGAGCAGGAGGCCTTCGGGGTCGCGGACGGCGAAGGTGAGGAGGCCGGGGGCTCTGGGGGCGGGGCCGCGGGGCGCGGGAGGTGGGGCCAGCGGGACCGGCCTTGGGGCGGGCCCTGGGGCGGGGTTCTGGGACTGGGGGCGGGCTAGGGGCGGGGCCTTACCTGTAGGACCCAGTCCGTGGAGAGCCGAGCTGGAGCCGGGCCGGGTCAGCCACATGGGCAGGCCTGAGAGTAGGGCGGGGCCTGTTGGTAGAGTGGGATTTTTACAGGGGCGGGGCTTGGGCTCTGGCGGGGCGGGGCCTCTTTGCTGGCGGTGGTTGGCAGTGTCCTAGAGTGGATCGCACGGGGTCAGGGCCTTCAGTAGACATTTCAGGCTGCCTTGGATGAGGCTGAATGTGTAGCGGCACCTGCACAATAGTAGATCCTGGGGAGTGTTTGTGGGGTCTGGGAGCCGGGCAGTCCTGTAGGATTTGCAGGAGTCTGCAAGATGAAGGAGGGATTCAGTCTGTGTGTTGGAGGGAAATGGAAATTGAGAGAACTAGGAACTGGAGGTGTAGGTATGGATGATGTCCTTGGGGGAGATGCAGAGCCGACAGGCGGAGCCTGTGATGCTGGGGCTGAGCCTGCTGAAGAGAGGAGCCTGGAGCACGAGATGTTGGGTGGCGCTATGCGTGGTGACTCGTGGTGGCACGTGGGGCGTGGGGCGCGGGGCGCTGTGGCAGGAAGCCACTCTGCGAAGTAGGTTGAAGTGGTTCTCGAGGGGCAGGGCCTATGTGGGTGGAGCCTAGAAGGGAAAGGGACTGGAGGAATGGGCTCCTAGGTCGGGCCTGGCGGGGACTCAGAGTGGGCGGAGCCTCACAGGGACCAGCCTTGGATCAGGTGGCCTTAGGCTGAGTTGCCTGCCAAATGTGGGCACCTGGGAAAGGAAGAAGCTAGAGGAAGAGTTATTTGTAGAGGCCAAGGAAGGTTATGCCACAATGGGGCCTGGTCTCTGAAAAGACCAGGCCTAGAACAGGAGGTGGTGTCAATGATAAAATGGCAAGTGTCGGACGAGCCTGGCAGGGGTGGCGCCTGGCGCACTGAGGGCCAGAGGCTGCTCAGGGAGCTCTCTAACCGCTTTTCTGTTTCCGAGTCTCCCTTTGGGAGACAGAGTGTTGTTAGCAATTAAACTGACTGGTTTAGAACCAGGCTTGGATTCCAATATGTTCTCTGCCAGTTAATCTCAGCAAAATCCTAGGTGAAGAGTCAATGGGATATATATATATATGACCTAGCATAGGGCTTGGCACATAGGTGCTTAATAAAGAATGGTGCAGAGGTGGAAGGATTGCTTGAGGCCAGGAGTTGGAGACCAGCCTGAACAACGGCAAAACCCTGTCTCTACAAAATGCAGAAAAATTAGCTGGGCATGGTGCTGCGTGCCTGTAGTCCCAGCTACTCGGGAAGCTGAGGCAGGAGGATTGCTGGAGCCCAGGAGTTAGAGGTTGCAGTGAGCTGTGATGACGCCATGGCACTTTACCCGGGGCGACAAAGCAAGACTGTATATTAAAAAAAAAATGGCAATTATAATCATTGTCTTTTTTTCCAAAGAAAAAAAAAAAGCATTCATTGAGCACCTGCTGTGAGCCACATGCTTTTTAGGGTCCTGAGGAATACAGTGGGGACATTGACAGGTGAGGCTCTGGCTCTCCCAGATCACAAGCCCAGTGGGAAACATTGGTTCATTCATTCAGCTCATTTCCACTGGCCACCGTGCCAGGGCACGGTGGTGCAGTTACCTGCCTCAAAGTGGACTGTCAGGGAAGGGTGTTCAGGAGGTGGTTTCTATCTCCCTGAGGGCTGAGCAGAGTCTTCTCTGTTACCCAGTCCTAGGCACACAGTAGGTGCTTAATAAATACTTGTTAAAAGAATGAACAAAATTTCTGGACTGAAAACTGCAAGATGGTAGGAGTCAGCAGGGAAATGTGTTCCAGGCACAGATAACAGCATATACAAAAGCCTAAACGTGGGAAGCAGCCTCACCTCTCTGACTCCTTGTCTCCTTAAAATTTCTGTCTTTCCAGGCCCAGCCTCACTGTTCCCCCTCTCTCCCCCCCGCAGGCACTGGCGCCCCCTCGTGGCGGCCACAAAAGAACCGTTCCCGGGCGGCGTCTGGAGGGGCGGCGCTGGCCAGTCCTGGTCCAGGGTCGGGATCCGGGCCCCCGGCTGGATCCGGAGGCAAGGAACGCTCAGAAAATTTGTCCCTGAGGCGCAGTGTGTCCGAGCTCAGCCTGCAGGGTCGGCGGCGGCGGCAGCAGGAACGCAGGCAGCAGGCACTTAGCATGGCTCCAGGGGCAGCTGAAGCCCAAATCGGATCCGCAGACCCTGGGGACTTCGATCAGTTGACTCAGTGCCTCATCCAGGCCCCCAGCAACCACCCCTACTTCCTGCTGCTCCAGGGCTACCAGGACGCCCAGGTGAGAGCCACCTCCCCTACCGAGAGAGCCCTCTACTCCACCCGTCGGTTGGAGGGCAGGAAAACTACAACTCCCAGAATTCCCAGGGCACTCTGGGAGGCGTGGTCCAGCAAGGTTCCTGAGTAGACGATAAGGTCAGAGACGAGAGGAGGTACTGGAAGGGGCACATAGGGAATGGTTCACTTCATTCATAGTTGGAGGAAAGCATTGTCTTCCTCAAGGGAGAGTCCACTGTAGGAAAGAAGATCCCTTTGGAAACGTCCATTTCTTGATGAGGCGTGATGGGAGAGTCCATCCGCTGGAGCAGGGAAATCACTTGGTGCCTGGGATCTTGCTCTGCATAAACCTATGTTTTCTTGATAGGGGAGTGGACGGATCCATTGTTAAAAGATGATGGTTTACATTGGAACCATTTGACCATTATTGATGGAGGCAGGTGGTACTGATACTTCTATCTACTTTACATATTTGGGTGATACTAGAACTTCTTTGTTAGATAGCAGAGAGGAAGAAAGGATTGGTGGTGGGATCTGTGGGAAAGTATTGCATCAAGAAATGTAATATTTTATTAGAAAGAAAAATTCATTTATTTGTGGTGATTGGGGAATTCATCCTTATGGTGTTGCCCACCTTTGGCTGACAACGCTACAGCCAAGCTCAACAAGTACAGCTGGGACCAATGGCAAAGTCCACTCTAGAAGGTGGTGGAGCTTATTGGCCAGTTCCATTTTTACTGTCACAGAGATCCAATAGGGTTAGGCAGCTTGGCTGTAGATATGGGTGCGAGGTTTAGACTATTCAGAGAACAGCTCACGTGAAAGAATTCACTCCTGCCTGTGGGGGACAAGGGGACAAGGGAGAGCTCATTGTAGCAAGGGGCTTGCTTATTTCATAACAGCCCATTCCGCTGGACAAGGTTGGAGAACAAGAGGCTCTCTTTTGGGAAGGTGGTCAAATTGGAAGGACCTATTCTGCCATGTAAGAGGATAAGTCTCTTGTGGGAAGAGGGGGAAACATTAGAAACATCTCTTCCCCGGGTGGGGTTCATGAGAAATTCCTTTGTAAGAAAGAGGCTTCATTGGAATTGTAGATTCCTTGTGGACAGAAATAATAGGTGAATCTGTTGTAGGAATTTATTTGGATTTGTCTGTCCACGGAGCGGCTGTAATGTGAGAGCTCGTGGCAGGTGCTGTGGAAGCATCCCTTCCTGGGTTAAGGGACAGGACAGCCCATTGTTGAAAGAGGCTCGTGTATTTTGGATCATCTCATTCCTGCAGACAGGCATGGCACACAGATTTTACCTTTAGAAGATGGTCAGACTGGAAAGGCCTGTTTTTCTAGAGGGGCAGATAAGCGAATCTCTTGTAGGAAGGGGTCTCTTTGGAAACGTCAATTCATGGGGTGGGGTAACAGTAAAGTTCAGTGTAGAAAGGGGGTTTACACAGATCAGGATGTCTATTCTCACAGACATGGATGGAGAATGGAAGGGTTTATTTTAGGACGGGAGTCAGACTGAATGCTTACATTTTTTATAGCATGGAGACGAGAGAATCTATTTTTAAAAGGAGGTCTTCCAGGCCGGGCGCGGTGGCTCACGCCTGTAATCCTAGCACTCTGGGAGGCCGAGGCGGGCGGATTGTTTGAGCTCAGGAGTTTGAGACCAGCCTGAGCAAGAGTGAGACCCCGTCTCTACTAAAAATAGAAAGAAATTAATTGGACAACTAAAAATATATAGAAAAAATTAGCCGGGCATGGTGGCGCATGCCTGTAGTCCCAGCTACTCGGGAGGCTGAGGCAGAAGGATCGCTTGAGCCCAGGAGTTTGAGGTTGCTGTGAGCTAGGCTGACGCCACAACACTCTAGCCCGGGCAACACAGTGAGACTCTGTCTCAAAAAAAAAAAAAAAAAAAAAAAGGAGGTCTTCTGGAATTCATGTGTTTATTTGGTGGATGAAATGGGACACTCCATTATAAGAGGGTCGCCTTGAAAGTGTCTGTTTATAAGCAGAGTTACTAGAAGAGCCCATCTCTTTGAGATGTCTTTTTTTAGGATGAGAATATTGACAGCATCCATTGATGGAAGGGGAGTCTCTGGAACCCTCCATCCGGGAGTGGGGGTAATAGGTGTAGGCATATGTTTCCTCGAAAATGAGTTCATCATGGGGTGGGAATTCATGAGCAAGTCCATTGTAGAAAGGGGGTATTCTTGGAAGTGTACATTCATGGGATGGAGAAATTGAAAGAAACATTTGTTCAAAGGAAGATCTCTTTTAAAAGGTATCCGTTCTCTGCTTTGGGAATATTGAGAAAAACTATTATTGGAAAGGGAAATGTATTTGGAAGCTTCCATCATGGGGGGTGGAATAACGGACAAGTGGGTGGGGCCAGGGGTAGGGAAATGAAGCAGTTCCTTGAATAAAGACAGCTTCCTTGGAAAGGTCCATTCTTTGAGGATGAGGGTAATTGGACGGTCCATTTTGGAAACGGGGATGTCCTTGGGAGCACCCAATCCTTGACTGGGTGTTATGGGAGAGTCCAGTGTAGGAAGGGATTGCCTTGAAGACTCCATTCAGAAGAGGCGAGACGACGGGAGAGTCCATTGGAGAAAGATCCCCTTGGAAGCATCTATTGTTTGGGGGAATAAAATGGTAGAGTCCGTGTCAAGAAAGGGGTCTCCTTGTAAGTACCTAGACTTTGGGGTTGGTGTCATGGGACATTCTACCATAGAAAGTGCCTTGGAAGAGTCCACAGAAAGTCCGCTCGTGGGAGATGGGGGTACTTAGAGAGTCCTGTGGGATCCCAGGAGATCTCCTTGGAAGTGTTCGTTCAAAGGAGGTGGGGCACGAGCAAGTCCACTGTAAGAAAGGGGTCTATGTGGAAGCGTCCGTTCCTGGCGGAGTGGTGCCCTTAGTGCACCTTCGCTTTCCCTCCAGGACTTCGTGGTGTATGTGATGACGAGGGAGCAGCACGTGTTCGGCCGCGGCGGGAACTCGTCCGGCCGCGGCGGGTCCCCTGCCCCGTACGTGGACACCTTCCTCAACGCCCCAGACATCCTGCCCCGTCACTGCACAGTGCGCGCGGGCCCCGAGCCCCCTGCCATGGTGCGCCCATCCCGGGGCGCTCCGGTCACGCACAACGGGTGCCTCCTGCTTCGGGAGGCCGAGCTGCACCCGGGAGACCTCTTGGGGATGGGCGAGCACTTCTTGTTCATGTACAAGGACCCCCGCACTGGGGGCTCAGGGCCGGCGCGGCCACCGTGGCTTCCCGCGCGCCCCGGGGCCACGCCACCCGGCCCTGGCTGGGCCTTCTCCTGTCGCCTGTGTGGCCGCGGCCTGCAGGAGCGCGGAGAGGCGCTGGCCGCCTATCTGGACGGCCGCGAGCCAGTCTTGCGCTTCCGGCCGCGCGAGGAGGAGGCGCTACTGGGCGAGATCGTGCGCGCCGCGGCCGCAGGCGCTGGAGACCTGCCACCGCTCGGACCCGCCACGCTGCTCGCGCTGTGCGTGCAACATTCGGCGCGGGAGCTGGAGTTGGGCCACCTGCCGCGCCTGCTGGGCCGCCTGGCCCGGCTCATCAAGGAGGCCGTCTGGGTGAGCGCCCCGCCCCCACCTCCTCCAGTCTCACCTGCGCCCCAAGTCCTTTCTCCAGCCTCCCCTCCCCACCTTCAACCCTCTTTCGTAGCTGGGTGGGATGAAACTACCTTTCCCATGATCTACACTACAGCGGATCACAGGGGTGTGTGTTTTAAAGGGTTAGAAGAGGGAGAGACTATTCTGAAGCTTGAGATCAGAGTCCATCTGAAAAGTGGGGAGAGGCTCTGTCAAAAAGGTGCTTCTAGAAAAACCAGGGTATTGACCCCTAAGTCCTTCAGTGAATCCCTCTCCCCTTGACTCTGATCTCACTGTTCCACAGGAAAAGATTAAGGAGATTGGAGACCGTCAGCCAGAAAAGTAAGAGAAATACTGAGCAGAAAGGGTGGGCCGGATGCAGGGGTTGGGATGTGCACCCGTTTCCGGGGTCACCCCATGCATGTCTCACTGAGAGTTTCTGCTCCTCCTTGGGACTCAGCCTTTCCAGCTGTGAAGTGGGGGTGGGTCTTGGTCCCCAACTGAGACTTAGATCATGGGGTTTGGACACTTTGGTGAAAGTTGGGCAGGGATCACAAGTTCCTTCCTCTTTCCCCAGCCACCCCGAAGGGGTCCCCGAGGTACCCCTGACTCCTGAGGCTGTGTCTGTGGAACTGCGGCCACTCATGCTGTGGATGGCCAACACCACTGAGCTGCTGAGCTTTGTGCAGGAGAAGGTCATGGAAATGGAGAAGGAGGCTGACCAGGAGGGTGAGCTCTGACCCAGGCTCAGGCCTGCCCAAGCCCTCTGTCACTCCCTGAACCTGGGGACCTGGGCTTCTGGCTGCCAGCCTCTGGTTCTTCCTCTCACCCCCAGGCCTGTCCTCAGACCCACAGCTCTGCAATGACTTGGAATTGTGTGATGAGGCCATGGCCCTCCTGGATGAGGTCATCATGTGTACCTTCCAGCAGTCCGTCTACTACCTCACCAAGGTCGGCCTTGTCCCTTGCTTCCGGTTCGATATAGCATCACTTCCTGTTTAAACTACATTGTATGGCTCTGATATGACTTCCTATTGGACTCAAGATTTCTTGCTTCTCTGACACGACATCCCATCTAACCCCAGCACTTTGCTGTTATGACATCACTTCCTATTTGAGCTTCCTGCTATTCTGGCTTCACTTCCTGTCTTTGCAATCATCACCTCTTGATAGGCTGACTTCATTATCTGGTTATATCACTGTTACCACTTTCTCAATCTCCCATTTTCTAAGTCCACTCTTTAGTCGCTGATACATTTTATAGATAGATAGAAAGATATAGATACATCAGATAGTGCCAGGAACAGTCAAGTGAGTGCCAGGCCTCACTTCCTGTGTTTGCAGACCTCACTTCTTACAGCTCCGAATTCACTCCCTTTTCTGAGCCACGGAGCTCTTTCTCCCTGAGTGCCCTTCCTGCAGGGACTGCTTTCTGCCCGAGTTTCCCCGCCACTACCTTGACCTTAATATTGCTTCTTGGAATTCTCAGAGTTTCTGGCTTGCGGTGGGCCTGATGCCTTGTCTGTGAAATGAGAGGGGATCTTTTGGGACGGACAGTCCCTAAGTTCCTCGAGCAGCCGTGATTGTGAAGCCCTTTGCTCCAAGTCTTCACTCCCTTTACATCCCTGCCAAGTGTGGTTTTATGTCTTCTCTGTCTCTGACCTCATTTCCTGTCCTTGGCCTGATCTCACTTTCCACTGGTCAACTGCCACCTTACTCTCACTTCCTGACTCTCCATTCTTTGTCTTTCCTTAGGGAACTCTGGATAATAATTCTTTGACTGAAGGGGGCCTCTTTGTTCAGTATCCTTTGTCCTCCTTGAGTTGTCTCTGCTGAGAACTACAAGTCCCATAATGCACAAGAGGTGGTCTTGAAAGACCCAAGAAACGTATAGAAAGCCTTTTGTTCCAGGCCTAATAAATGCTAGAAATCCATCTACAAAGCAGGGATTTCTGCATGGAGAACCTTAGGATGTTGAATGTAGTTGGACTACAACTCCCAGAAGCCTTTGGGAAGCTCCCCATTATCTTCACGCTCTACCACCCTGAAGGTTCCAGGGAGTTGTCTAACCATTTGTTTGCACCTCTGTATCTCCTCAGACTCTGTATTCAACACTGCCTGCTCTCCTGGATAGTAACCCTTTCACAGCTGGGGCAGAGCTGCCG
This sequence comes from Propithecus coquereli, assembly GCF_000956105.1. Lineage (NCBI taxonomy): Eukaryota > Metazoa > Chordata > Mammalia > Primates > Indriidae > Propithecus > Propithecus coquereli. Next base: position 3,233,070 of record NW_012144190.1, read on the forward strand.
GGGCCTGGTGCGGAGCTGGGGGCCATGCCTCCGGGGTTGAGACCTACCCTGGGCGTGTTCCAGGCAGCCCTGGAACTGACCAGCCAGTGTGAACTGCACCCAGACCTAGTGTCTCAGACTTTCGGCTACTTGTTCTTCTTCTCCAATGCTTCCCTTCTCAACTCACTGATGGAACGAGGTGAGGGTTGGGCTGGGGGCTGGGAGCCTGTCAGGGAGGCCAAGACAGGAGCCCAAGCTGAAGGATAGGAATGGTCTGGGAGGCAGGAGGACAGAGTCCACCACCCATTGCCTCTCATAGCCTTAATACCCTTCCATCACAGGCCAAGGCCGACCTTTCTATCAGTGGTCCCGAGCTGTCCAAATCCGAACCAACCTGGACCTTGTCTTGGACTGGCTACAGGGAGCTGGGCTGGGCGACATTGCCACTGAGTTCTTCCGGAAACTCTCCATGGCTGTGAACCTGCTCTGTGTGCCCCGCACCTCCCTGCTCAAGGTGACCCTTAGTCAGCTGTACCCAACCCTGACCTCTGACTCCTCGATGCCACCCAGCCACCTTCTGGATTCAGCTCACCCTTGGACCCAATGTCATCCCTGCCCCAGCTCAGAAAACTGTGGGTGATGCATTGGCAGCTAGAAAGAAGCCAGCACCAATGATGACCAAACTTGGCTACGTCTGAATCCCAGTGGAACTTATTAAAAACAGTTTCCAGGGTTCCTCCCTCAGACATACTGAGTCAGGAAGTCTGGTGTGAGACCAAGTATCGTGATGGTAAAACATTCATTGAACATAAATTATATGCCAAGCACTGTGATTAGCACTTCTAGTAGTTTATTAATTGACAGTTTTTCAGATGAGGAAACTGAGGCACAGTGACTTGCCAGAAGGTAATAAGTAGCCAAACTGGGATTTTGGACCCAGACAATCTGAGTGGAGTCTCTGCTGATGATTCTGATGCCATCTAGGTCAGTTGTAGAGATTGTCAAACAGATATAAAAGGTGGCTGCAACAGAATAATACATCCCTATGTACACACCACCAGCTTCGATAATATGAACTATTGGCCCGTCTTGTTTCTTCCCCAACCCCACCCACTTCCTATACCCTCTTTTATTCTGAAGCAAACCACATTTTTTAAAATTGCTGAGAGCACACCCTTCCCCACCATCACTTCGGTGACAAACAGGCTTCACAGTGCCCAGCAGACACTGCGCAGACCCCACGATGTGCCCACCACGTCCACTCCCTTCATGGATGTCTGTCCAGTCCTGATTCTCAGCCGCCCCATGATGACCATACACTTCTCGCCTGCTCTTCCCACCAGGCCTCATGGAGCAGCCTACGAACTGACCACCCTACACTGACCCCCGCTCAGCTCCACCATCTGCTTAGCCACTACCAGCTGGGGCCCGGCCATGGGCCACCACCGGCCTGGGACCCTCCCCCTGCAGAGCGAGATGCAGTGGACACAGGTGAGATGTGGGGAGACAAGCATTGGGGCTGCCAGCTTTCTTCTTTCCTCAGTACGCAGGAGTTCCTATTTCCACCCTCCTCTTCCTTCTGGTCTGGGATTTTGGACCCCTAACCCTCCCCTCCCCTAGACCTAAGTGCTGGACTCAGCCCCCTTGTCCCCCAAGATACAGGAGTTCAAGTCCCCAGCTCCCCCTTTTTTCTCAGGGGTCACGCCCCCAGCCTCTTCCCTCGACAACCACCCACCCACCTGTCCTAGGAGTCCGGGCTCCGGTCCCTCCACCTTCAGGAATCCTTAAGACTAAGTTCCCAGCCCTTCCTCCCAGACCTAGGGACCCAACTACGTCGCCCGTTTCCAAGGCAACGGTGGCTTTTCATAGTCTGAACTACGACTCCCATCATGCTTGGGGACTCCAAGAGTTGCGTTTGGGTGGACCCTGGTCCAGGCGTTGCTGGGGGTTGAAGTTTTTTCTTCTTTTGGGCGTGATGCAGCCTCCGCTCCCTCCAACACAGCCACCTCACGCCCATTTTCAGAATCTAACCCCATCTTCTTTGGCCTCAGGGGACATCTTCGAAAGCTTCTCATCGCACCCTCCCCTCATCCTGCCCTTGGGCAGTTCTCGCCTGCGCCTCACGGGTCAGGTGACGGACGACGCCCTGCACCGTGAACTGCGCAGGCTCCGCCGCCTCCTCTGGGATCTTGAGCAGCAGGAGCTACCGGCCAATCACCGCCACGGACCTCCCGTGGTCACGCCTCCTTGAGAACCAATAGCAAAGGAGCGCGCGAACCTTGAAAATTCATGGGGGCTCCTACTCACTGGAGCGCGCCTGAGCGCAGAGCTTTCTGGGAGTTGTAGTTCTTCCCCCTGCATGTAATGCTGGGAGTTTGAGTTTTCGGGTAGTGGAGGGAAGGTGGGAAGATAGGCTTGGAATGTGAGTGCCAAGGAGCAATAAAGATATCTGTGGTATTAGCAACGCCTCCATTGTTAAGACTTGGGTGCGCTAGTGATGATGGTTTTCTGTGCAATAAGGTACCGGGGCCCTTGCCTGGAGCGTTGGGCCCATGCCGAGTCCAAGGAGGTATTTATAGCCACGGCCTCAGCTTGCCCTCTTGCATGTAATCCAACCCAGGAGCGCTGGAGCCTCCCGTACGCCTCAGAACGCAGCCCTAAGCTTGCTCTGCCGAATTTCAGGCCCTCAGTCCTGCTAGTGGGAACCACCATCTCTCCCTTCCACCCCAAAAGTCCATACTCCAGCCCCATCTCCCTCAGACCCAGGAGTCTGAGTCCCGGCCCCCTTCTAGACCTGTCTGCCTCTTGGGCACACCGCTGAATCCCAACACCTCTGTCCCTGTTCCCAGCCCCCTCTTCCCGCAGACTCAGGAGTCCAGGCCCCTGTCTCTTTTTTCAAACTCAGGAGATTAGGCCCCCAATTTGAACGTTTCACTCCACTGAACCTGACTCCTGTTGCTGCGTCAGGGAAAAAGTAGGCGACAGGTGGCACCTGCCGGCAAGGCTGGGACAAGACCACCTGCTGCTGCTGCTCACCCGACCCCCCTCTCCTGGCACCTGCTTCTGTCAGTCCGCTGCTCTACCCCACCCCACCCCACAGTCCCAGGACGCGCGGGAGGAGCGAGCCTGGAACCCCAACATTTGCCCCGCCCCGAGCCCTCCCGGCGCGTGCTCCCGCCCCTTCTGAGGGTCCCAGGCGGGGCTCCTGTCTCCCCCTCCCTCCTCCGCCCCGCTCCAAGGTCTCCCAGCACGCCCCGGGAAGGGGGGTTCGAGGCGGTCCCACGCTGGTGGGGCGGAGCCTGCAGTGTCCAGCCTAGACCGCGGGACTCGGCTGGCCCCAGAGCACAGCTGCGCCAAGCCCACCTGGTGAGAAGCCCCTGGGGTGGAGAGGGGACCCTCCTTAACTCTTCTGTCACTTCTCTGGTCCCAGCCCCTTTCCCACAGACCCTGGTGGCTGACACCCTACTCGTTTCCTTCTCAGATGCAGGTCGCAGGGACCCTTCTATTCCCCAGAGACCTGTCAGGTCCCCTTTTCCCTCTCGATCCGGGATCTAGTCTCCTCAGAGTATTGAGTTCGTCCTTAACCTCCTTCTCCTTCAAGATTCAGGAATCCAGGCCCCGCCCCTTTCTCCCTTTCATGGACCCAAGAGTCCAGACCCCGGTGCCTCCTCCTCAGGACCCAGGACCCCCGACCCCAGGTCCCTCCTCTCCCAGGATCCAGGAGTGGAGGCCCTCAGCCCTTCTTTCTCAGACAAGGAGTCCAGTTCCCCCCTGGAATCCAGAGTTATGGCCCAAGGCCGCTCCTGTCCCTAACTCCTGGCTCTTTCCCAGCTGACTTCACATGCAGGGGTAGCCTCTTGACCTCCACTCTGACCCTGCCCTCTCTGGGGGGGCCCTGCCCTCTCCCCAGTCCAGGTTCCCATCCCAGCCTTGACGATGACCCTGGCGGCTTCCTCCCAGCGCTCCCAAATCATTCGCTCCAAGTTCCGATCTGGTGAGAGGCTTCTCTCCGTGTGTGTGTGGGGGGGGGGGGGGAAGGGCGTCCCATCCTGCGTCTTGAGAATGCTCTAGTCTGGGGTGGGGGTGGGAGGGGACCCAGGAGGCATGTGTTTTCTGTGCAAAAGGTCACTTTGCGTAAAAGAGGCCCTAGCAAAGGGGTCAGGTTGTGGAGGATTGATGAGTGTGCAAATGGCTAGTACAATGCTCAGGCGAGCAACGGGCAGTGGGTGGCAAGGGGTGGGCGTGTAGAAGATCAGGCGCTGCAAAGGCACCAGCGCTTAAGCTGAACACGTGTGCAAAGCGGAGGAGTGGGCAGAGTGGGGACTTTGGAGGACCGTGTGGGAGTGTAGGTGAGAGGACAATGAGCTATCAAGCCTTGAAAGTGTCAAAAGTCCTGTTTAAGGTCCCAGGGCAAGCGGAAAGTGTGTAAGTGGATACAACTGGGGGTGAATCCCTGAGTAGGTAAAGGATACTTGAGTGTGCAAATGAATGTGCTTATGGGGTTGGGCGGGTACAAAGTCACCAGTAACCAAAGAGCAAGGGCTGTGCAAAAAGGTACAAAAGTGCAGAGAAGTGTGCAAAGGGAGACCCTTGCTCCAAACTGGGGGCCAAATCCTGACTGTGCAAGTAAAAGTGTTGACGTGGCTGGGTGGGTGTGGACGCAGAATGAGCCAAGGATGAAGAGAGTAAAAATGCCCAAGTGCACAAAAGTGGCAGGTGTGCAAAACTAGAGCCCAGAGAGATGAGGGCTTAAAGGGTGGGTGTTCAGAAAGGGGTGATGTGGGAAGACCCAGAGGTAGCACGGAAGGCAGCAGGCACATGCAAAGCGGGATGCACAGAGGAAAGGAGGCAAGCTGCAAACGGGACAGGCTGCCGAGACGGCAACCATGCCAGATGTGGGGTGGGCACACCTCGTGAAGGGCGCAGGTGGAGCCAGGGGCAGGCCTGCCTGCTGCCTCCACGCTGGCTCCTAGCCCCAGAATGGCTCAGGCCTGCGGCGCTGGCAGGGAGCAGGCAGGAGGCCCAGGAAAGGGAGCAGGCTGCCCGCCCACCCGCCTGCACGGGGTGTGTAAGGGGGCTGGGCCCAAGTGTCCCGCCAACAACTGAGGCTCCAGGCCAGGCTCCTGGACACTCCCTTCCCGCCTTCCTCCTCCCACCTCCCTCCTCCCACCTCCCTCCTCTCTGCACAGTCCTCCAGCTTCGGATCCACAGACGGAATCAGGACCCGAGTAAGTGTGGGCCCTGAAAGGGAGGGGATGGTGGCCCCACTACCCTGGGACACCGTGCGGTACAGCTGCCACACATCCCCCACTGGTTCCTGCGTCTCAGCCCCTAAGCCCCAGGATAGCCTGAAATCCCATCCTGTCCTTTCCCAAGGACTCAGGAGTCCAGGTCCCTGGCCATCCCACCCCTAGGAGCTCTGCTTCCTGCTCCTCAAGCTTTCCCACCCCAAGGAGATGCCCGAATTCAGATTCTGTTTCTTTGGGGCAGACAGGCGTCCAGACTCCACTCTTGTCACAGATAAGAAGCTCAGGATGTAGCTTTCAGCTTTTCCCTCTCCCAAGAACCAGGACTGCAGGCCCCACCCTGTCCCAGCAAAACCCCAGATATCTGCGATCCTCAGCTACCACATCCCCCTTGGTGACCCACAACATCATTTCTGCTTTTCTTGAGAATGGAAAAATCTAGGCCCCAGCACCTCCGCCCTCAGATCCAGGAGTCCCAGCAACCAGCTCCCACCGTTTGGGTTTTGCTCCCTGGGCCTGGCTCCCGCAAGCGGGGGCCTCCTTTCCACACAGCCTTGCTCCTCCCTGCCTGGCTTGCTGCCTGCAAGCCTCTCAGGGTCCTTCGCCGCCTCTCCAGTCTCAGATCCAGACCCGTGGATCTCAGCCTCAGGCCCGGCTCCTGCCCCAGCCTCGGCCTCGGCCTCGGGCCCTGCCCCTTTCCTCTTCAGCCCTGGGGTCCTGCTCCCTGAGCCAGAATATTGTCCTTGGAGGTCTCCAGAGAAGGTAAGTTTCCACTGGAGTGAGAAGTCCCTCTGAGAGTCTAGCTTTGCTCCTTGCTGCTGCCCCTTTCGCTCCTCTCTGGCGATGCCAAGCTGACCCCACACCTTGCCTGTGGCTCTCAGTCACAGCACCTCATACCTGCTTTTCCAGGAGTCTCTCAAGGTCTCCCAGCGTTGGAGGGAGTCCAAGCCCAGGGGGAATTTGACGAACCACCAGTACATGCCCCCAGAGCCGAGACAAGGACCCAGGTTAGACCCCCAAGCCGAAGAGGGGTCATCCCTGGGTCCTCCCAGGCCACCTCTGTGGGAAGGGACAAACTCACAGCAGCCACATCCTAGGTATGACTCCCATTTCTCTTCTCCCAGGACCCAGAAATCCAGGTCCTAGCATTCTCCTCTCTCAAACCCAGAGTCCGAAACCAGAGGAGTTTGGCCCGAAACCCCCCTGCCCTCCCCAGGACTCAAGAGTCCAATCTCCCAGGCCCTCTCCCTGCAGACCCAAGAGTCTGAGTTTCCATTTCCAACCCCGGCTCCCTGCCCCATGCACAGAAATCTAGCCCCATGCGTTTGCTCCTTCGGAGACCCAGAATTCTGGGCCCTTAGCTTCCCGCATCTTCTCCAGCCCGTCTTTGAGGACCCCAGAATGCCTTTTCTCCCCCTGTCCCATCTAACCTTTGTTTCCCGCTCACGACTATCGCCAGGATGAAGCCCACTCCCCTCACTCCCTTCCCGCCAGGAGTCCCTAGCCCCTCGCCTCCTCCACACAAGTTGGAACTTCAGACCCTGAAACTGGAGGAGCTGACGGTGAGTTTGGGGTGTGACTTCCCGGGCTGGTGCTTTCTTTCGGTGGGGACCAGAAGTCTAACCCCGCGGCCTCTGCCCCATGGAAATCCAGGAAATCGGATCCTCAGTCCCATCCTTTTTAGGGTCCCAAGAGTCTGGACCCCCAGTCCCTCCGTTCTCGGTTTCCAAATGTCCTGCCCCAGCTCCCGCCTGCTCCCCGGAGCCCGCCCAGCACCCCTTCTCCCTACCCCCTCCCCAGGTCTCAGAGCTCCGGCAGCAGCTGCGCCTGCGGGGCCTCCCGGTGTCTGGGACCAAGTCTATGCTCCTGGAGCGCATGCGCGGCGGCGCCCCGCCCCGCGAGCGGATGAAACCGCGGCGCGAGGACAGTCCCGCGGGTGCTCCCTGGCCGCGCCTCAGGCCTAAAACTCTGGGAGCCGCCCGGCGGCCGGGCTCGGTGAGGGCGGGGCTGTGTGCTTGTGGACCAATGGAGAGAAGGCAAAGTGGGACAGGGCGGGGAGTCGGAAAAGAATAGCCAATGAAGTGTGGGGGCGTGGCCCAGCCAAAAGCTGTGTACGCGAGGGGGTGTGGCTCAGAGCAACGGAGGGGCGGATCTTTAGGGAGAAGAAGCCAATGACAGAACGGAGCGAGTCCAAAAGTGGGGTCCTCAAGCAAAGGGCCCGGACAGGACCAGGGGGTGGAGCCAAAGATTGCGAGTAGGTGGGGTTGCGCCCGGTGGGCGTGGCTTATAGGTACTGTCCCTGGCGGTTCTAGGTCAAGCCAAATCCAGCCTCTCTCAGGCCACCTCTTCCAAGTGCTGCAGACACCCTTGTGACCGCTCCAGCTCCGGCTGCAACTCCGGCTCCGGCTCCAGCTGCAGCTCCAGCCCTGACACCTTCCTCAGCACAGACCTCAGCGGCCCTGACTCTGGAGGAGGAGCTGCAGGAAGCGATCCGAAGGGCGCAGGTGAGGGGGTGCGGGTCGAAGGGGGGCTTGGGGTCTCGGGTCAGGTTCCAGGAGGGAGTCCCGGGTTCACGTCGAGTCTGTCCGTCCGCAGTTGCTACCGAACCGGGGCATCGATGACATCTTGGAGGATCAGGTGGAGCCTGATGGTAAGAGCCCAACTCTTAGATCTGGGGGAGGAGGAGGCTAAGGTTTTGGGCTCCCGCTTCCGAGGGAGGAGTGGGCTGGGGAACTGGACTCCTGGAAATGAGGAATAGAAGGCTGGCGCCTGGATCCCTGACTTCCTACGCTCACATCCCATTCCTTTCCCTGCAGACAAACTGCCCCCCATACCCCTGGACTTCCCCTGCTCCTTCAACGTGCTGTCCCCCTCCCCGGACTCTGAAGGCCTCTCATCTGTCTTCTCCTCTTTGCTCCCGTCCCCTTCGAATTCCTCATCCCCCTCTCCCAGAGGCCCCACGGACTCCTTGGACTGGCTGGAAGCCCTGAGTGGGGGGCCTCCACTGGGCTCTGGCCCCCCAGCCCCTAGCATCTTCTCTGCTGACTTATCTGACTCCAGTAGCACCCGGCTGTGGGACCTGCTGGAGGATCCATGGTGACGGATTCTAGGGCTTTCAGAGACTAAGAACTGGTGGGGGTAGACAGGTCACAGAGAGAGACTCCCTGAGGGTAGGGATGAAACATCCAGCAGAGCCCCTCCTCCAGACAGAGAATCAGAGAAAAGCCCCATCCCCACCTGGCCCCTGAACTGCCTGAACTTTGCCTGCCTGACCATATACAATCCCTGTTTATGGTTGTATGGCCAGGGCGAACAAGCTGCTTGCTGCTTCCTTCAGAGACTTCATGGATGTTTTTATCCCCGCCCCCGCCAGCCCTGCCACCCAGTAGATAGCTGCCTGTTGTCTGGGGAGTCTGGAAGGTGGTGATGCTTTTTAGATGCAGGAGAGGACCAGGGAAGGCTGGGGAGGGAGGATAGGGGAGCCAGACCCCTGAGTTCTAGTTGGAGATGAGAAATCAGAAGCCTGGTGTCAGAGGTTAGCTACTCTTGGAAGCAGAGCCTGAGACAAGATTCATGTGCTAGTGATTTATTAAAGAAGTGTTCCTAGGAGAAACCATTAAGGGAGCTGGGGAAATGGGACAGCAAAGGGGAAGAAGAAGAGCAAGAAGGAACTTCAGGTAAAGTCCCAAACTCAGCCTGATCACGTGGGGAGCTCTGGAGCATAAATTAAGTTGCATAGTCTTTCCCACCGTGAGGCATATGGAACTGCGCCTTTGTGTCTCCCTGTTTGGGCTTATGATTGCTGAACAACAAACCACCCTAAAACTTACAGTCATAAAACAATAACTATCTATGATCACACACAATTGCATGGGTTGTCTGGGCTCAGCGGGGCAGTTCTTCAGCCCCACATGATGTTGGCTAGATTTGCAGTCAACTCAGGGCCCAACTGGGCAGGGACATCCAAGATGGTGCACTCCGATGTGTCTGACAACTTGGTGGGGATGGCTAGAAGGATGGACCCAGCTGGGTTGCAGAGACATCTGGACCTGTCTCATTCTCCAGGCAGCATCAGAACTGTCCCTCTCCGTGTGGTCTCTCCAACAGGAGACTTCTTACATGGTAGCTCAGGGCTCCCAAGAGCAAGCATTCCAAGAGGAGAGAGTAGAAGCTACCTGTTTTTCAAAGCCTAGGCTTGGAACGGGCACAATTTCACTTCCACTAACTACCTCCTATTGGTTAATGCAAGTCAAGCCAGCCCAGGCTGAATGTGGGAGGGTTGTGTGAATATCAAGTGTGTGGTCACTGGGGGCCATGTTTGAAGACTTCCCACTACCCCACCTCTAGTCAGTCATGGGCCATGGATCATGGAGGGAGGTAGGGAGGGAGGACATAAACTCCCAGGTACCTCCAGCCCCAGGGCAGCCCTGGGAAGGTCATAGGGTAAGCCGTTAGCCGCAAAGTGTTCTAAAATGTGAGTTTTATTATTATTCAGGTAAGGCGAGGCCATCAGATCAGAAGATGGTCTCCACTGAAAAGAGAGTTTGTTAAACTCACAGATCCAAAGGTAGGGGGCACTCTATACCATGCAGGGACACATGGGAAGCACCAGTTGGTCAGGAGACAGGGAGGGAGGAGACCATGGGAGAGAGACTTTGTTGTAGTTTCTGGGGGAAGAAAAAGATTAGGGAAGATAAGCAGGTTTAGGATTGGCTAGTTTAAATAATTTCAGCATGTCCTGGGGCATAGAGGCTGTCCTGAGTATTCTGGTGCCTGGCCCTGGGGTAATCAGCACAAGGTGGACAGTGGCTCAGAGTGTAAGAGCTAATAACGGAGGTGGTTGGGGTTGTAAACTAAACACAAAATCCTAAGCTCCCCAACCATTAAATGGACCCCTCTCTTGGCCAAGAGGACCCCAGAGAAACCTGAAAAACTGAGTTCCCAGCCATGACAGGACGAGAGGTCAGACATTCCTCATTACACCCCTTCCTTTTTGGAGTTTACACCCAACAATTGAAGAGCATTAATGTTAAAATAGAGATCATAAGACTCGCAGCATGGTCTCTGTGGCAATAAGATACCAAATAAAAGAAGACCTAAGGCCATGCCAGGCAAAGGCTAAGTCATGCACCCCTACACTTAAAAAATAAGCTATGTTCTAACTGTTACAAAGTTTTTCTTTTTCTCTAACAGTTAAACAAACACTGGCCTCAAAATGAGCAATACTGAATAATTTACAGCTCACTGCCAGACACTGACCCCACCCCTTCTTCCACAAGCCGTAACTACAACTTTAGTTAGACAACAGATTGATTTTTCAGGCTGTAACCTTTTATAAAAAATAAAACTCTCCTCTCCAAATTTATAAATCTTATAATTTTTAAGATAACAGGGTGTGGGCTCTGGATTGGTTGGTTTGCACAAAAAAAGCATACTCACAGTGAGTTCTCTGGCAGTTGACTAGCCCTGGGAGGGGCAGTCCCCACAGTGTCAGCAAGGCCCCAAGATGTCAAAGCAGCAGAAATTCAGAAAATAAAAGGGCATGATTGCTCACACCTGTAATCCTAGCACTCTGGGAGGCCAGGGCGGGAGGATTGCTTGAGGTCAGGAGTTCGAGACCAACCTGAGCAAGAGCAAGACCCCATCTCCACTAAAAATAGAAAGAAATTAGCGGAACAACTAAAAATAAATAGAAAAAATGAGCTGGGCATGGTGGCGCATGCCTGCAGTCCCAGCTACTGGGGAGGCTGAGGCAGAAGGATTGCCTGAGCCCAGGAGTTTGAAGTTGCTGTGAGCTAGGCTGACGCCCCGGCACTCTAGCCCGGGCAACACAGTGAGACTCTGTCTCCAAAAAAAAAGGCATGATTAATACACCAAGCACACAGAAAAAATTGGGGCCTGGCTGCACAGAATTGATAAAAGGAATCTGAGGGGACCTGGGAGGGCCACCAACAGTGCAACAGTGTCCACTGTAGGTGGAAAAGAACAGCAGATCACGCATGTGGGATATGACCTAGAGCCAGTGACTTCTTGTCCTCAGTTTCCTCGTCTGTACCTCAGCCCAGTGCGGGTGAGAGTGCTCACTGAGACTGTCCACAAACCGGTTTTCTCTTCTCTGAGGGCGCAGGCCGGGGACTCTCCTAAATCTGACTTCAATCCCCACTTATGACAACCCTGGAATGTGTGACACTGGGCATATATATCACTCCCTTTCTCTAATCTCCAGTCATCTCACCTGGAAAGTACAGGTGACATCCCCCTGGCACGTGGGATGTGCAGATAAACGTCAGTCACCATTATAAGCTGCTGATCGACAATTCTAGCACCTCAACGTGTGTGAACTCTAGTGGACCTTAGAGATCCACAACCAAAAAGGGAAGGGAATGAATGTTATTACCAGGAGGCAAAGGCAATCTTTGGTGTCTTCCAAAGCAATCAGGTGGGATTTGTCACACATTCCGGGGTTGTCATAAGCGGGGATTGAAGTCAGATTTAGCAGAGTCCCTGGCCCGCGCTCTCAGAGAAGAGAAAACCAAAAGCCTCACTGTCTGCTCTGGCGAAGCTCAGAGATTTGCAAAGAGAGAGAGAGAGTCACAGTGCAGTGTCATAAGTATTTTAATGGCAGTGGTACAAAGGATTATGGGTCCCTGACTCCCAGAAGCGGAAGGAATGGGAAAGGTGGGCAGAGAAAGCATCTCTGCTGACGCAGGAGGAGGGGGAGTTGGTTGGAGGGATCTCCTGGAAGACAGCGTCCTCGCAGAGCGAAGAGAGCCTGCAAAGACCTGAAGCTGGGAAGGTCGCCCGCGATTGGGAGCCTTGTGGAGTCTGCCTGGCGGGAGGTGGGGGGCTGCTGCCCGGTTGGGCTGAAAACTGGTGGGGAGGGGACAGCCAACCCTGGAAGGATCAGGAAGGGTGTGGCGGGGTTGTCCCCATTTCCGCCTGACTCAGGCCACTCTCTGTCCCCATTTCCGTCTGACTCTGCCTCCATTTATTCCGTCCATATCTCTTTCTCGTCTCTCTCCGACTTGCCCCTGGCCGGTCTCTCCCGGCTGGCTCCCTCCCCACTCCCTCGGGCCCCTCCAGTCTCCGCGCCAGGCTCCCCTCCGCCGCCCGCGCTCCGCCCCCATCTCCCGCGCCCGGCAGAGGGCGGCCTTGAGCCGAGGGCGCGCCGGGGCCCCGGGAGAGTCAGGGCGGGTGTGGCTGCCGCAGGCCCACGGGCTGTGCGTGCGGGAGCCCCGAGCCCGACGCAAGGGCGTGCGTCCCGCCCTGCCCACCGTCGCCCACCCCTTCTCCAAAGATTTCATCCCTCCTTCCTGCTCTTGGGAAAACCGGGGCCGGGAGGTCAGACCCGATTGGTTGGACTTCGACTACTTTGCCAAATGGCTGTGCCCACCCATGTGCCCACCATCAGCACACCAGGGTCGCATCGCCATTGGGCTGTGCAGCTTTCTTCTTCTCAGTCTGCTGGGCTGTTACCTGTGCTATTCCCCAAAGTTCATTTCTCCCTCCTGGTTGATAATGGGGACTCCCAGACACCAGGCAGCCTGGCCATGAGGACCCAAGAGCCAGGGCAGGGAGGGGGCAGGGGGCTGAAAACCTGGGAGGAAAAGAGGAGAAATGGGAATCTTGAACCTTCGTGCTCTAGATGGCAAGACTGCCTCCTCCTCTTGGGCCAGAAAACCATCTTCCATGCCAGACTTGCATTCAGACCTCGAGCCCTTCCTCACTGGGGACTCGGGACCAATCACTTCCCCTCTAGGACATCATAGCAGACCTTACTCCTAGGTATTATTCCCAAGAGAAATGAAAACATATGCCTACACGAACACTCGCATGCAAATGTTGCCAACAGCATTAGTCATTATAGCCCCAAACCGGAAACATCACAAATGTCTATCAAATGCCAAATGGATTAAACATGGCATGGTGCATCGGCACCGTGGAATACTCCTCAGCAACGGAAAGGGAGCGAACGACTGATACATGCACGAGCGTGGGTGAATCTCAGACTCGTGACACTAAGTCCTTCCTTCCTTCCTTTCTTTTTTTTTTTTTTTTTTTGAGACAAGGTCTCACTCTGTCCCCCAGGCTGGAGTGCAGTGGCATGATCGCAGTGGTGTGATCACAGCTTGCTTGCTGCAGCCCTGAACTCCTGGGCTCAAGTGATCCTCCTGCCTCAGCCTCTCACACTTGCTGGGATTACAGGTGTGAGCCACCCCACCTGGCCTACACAAAGTTCTAGAAAAGATAAAACCAAAGTGACAGAAAGCAGATCAGTGGTTGCCGGGGGCTGGGAATTGGGAGATTAACTTCAAAGGAGCACAAAGAAACTCTTCAGGGTGATGGGAATTTATTTATTTTGATTGTGCTGCTGGTTACACAACTATACAATTACCAAAAAATCACACTGGCCCCTGAAGTGGGTGAATCTTTTCTTAACAGCCTTATTAACATATAATTCATATACCATACAACTCACCCAATTAAAATGTGCAATCCATTGCTTTTAGCATATGCATAGAGTTGCTTCTCCATCTCCGTATCAATTTTTTTTTTTTTTTTGAGACAGAGTCTTGCTCTGTTGCCCGGGCTAGAGTGCCGTGGCATCAGCCTAGCTTACAGCAACCTCAAACTCCTGGGCTCAAGCAATCCTTCTGCCTCAGCTGCGCCACCATGCCCGGCTAATTTTTTCTATATATTTTTAGTTGATCAGCTGATTTATTTCTATTTTTAGTAGAGACAGGGTCTCACTCTTGCTCAGGTTGGTCTCGAACTCCTGACCTCAAGCGATCTTCCTGCCTTGGCCTCCCAGAGTGCTAGGATTACAGGCATGAGCCACCGTGCCCGGCCTCCATAATCAATTTTAGAACATTTTCATTACCCCAAAAAGAATCTCCATTCCCTTTAGCTGTCCCTCCTAATCCCTCCCACTCCTACGCAACCCCTGATCTACTTCCTGTCTCTCTAGACTTGCTTACTCTGGAGATTTCATATAAATGGAATCACACAATAGGTGGCCTTTGTGTCTGGCTTCTTTCACTCAGCGTAATGTTTTCAATGTTCATCCACCTTGTCGCGGGGATCAGAGCTCTACTCCTTATTACGGCTGTCTAATACTCCACTGTGTGGACAGACCACATTGCACTTATCCGTTCAGTTGATGAACATTTATGTTGTTTCTATTTTTTGGCTACTCTGCACAATGCTGCTAAGAACAAGTGGGCAAATTTGATTGTGTATAAATTATATCTCAATAACTCTGGGGAACAAATACCAGGCAGAACTAAGCTGTTTTGTTTAGAGACACATCCAGATAAAGAAAGGCAGGAATATGCCAACAAAAGTAAGTCACCATCAACTCCAGTGGAGAGGGAGAGGCTTACTGGGCATTTCTGGTTCCTGTCAGCATCCCAGGTGTCAAGGGTTGACTCAGCAGACCTGTGTTGTCCAAACCCTGCACATTCCAAAGAAAGATCTGGCCCTTGACTGGCTGCTGGGAGGTGACCTCTAAGTGCTTGGAATGACCTGCCCGATAAGAGTGTCTTGGTTTACCTGGACTCTCGGGCAGTGCCAGATAGTCTATGCTAACAGTGCGACTTATCTGGGGGGCCTTGGGCCACACTGTATCAGTTCGAGCTCTGGAGGGACTGGAGACTGAATTACGAAGGTCAGCCACCTGGGTATTCCATGTCAGTGTGACCCTGAATACCAAGGCTTGGGTGAGCTTCCTTGATTGACAATACTCCCTAGTGTCGTCACACATCTTTGTTGGGAGAATTAAGTGCTGTCCATGCAACTCCACCGGGAGAGGACAGCTGGAAATTTGTGCTTGGTCTCTCCTGGGCTCTGCGCTGTGTATCTTTTACCTTTGCTTAATTTAATCTGTAACCCTTCACTGCTGTAAACCATAATCATGAGCATAACAGCTTTTCTGAGTTCTGTGAGTTTTAATAGCAAATTATTGAACTTGAAAGTGATCTTGGGAATTCTCAGCATACCAGGTCTTAACCTGGATGGGAATTGAACAGGCTTACTGCTCTATTATTCTTTAAATTGTATGCATTTTTTTTTTTTTTTGGAGACAGAGTCTCACTCTGTTGCCCAGGCTAG
>NW_012144190.1:3248994-3251358 GCF_000956105.1 Propithecus coquereli
TAGTCCCAGGTACTCGGGAGGCTGAGGCAGGAGGATCGCTTGAGCCCAGGAGTTTGAGGTTGCTGTGAGCTAGGCTGACGCCACGGCACTCACTGTAGCCCAGGCAAAAAGAGTGAGACTCTGTCTCAAAAAAAAAAAAAAAAAGTTTCTGGGTTGGGTTGACCCACAAAACACTAGTGCAGCAGGTGAGAAAACATGCAAAAAAAAAAATAGATTCAAGGGGAGTAAAGAGAAGAGATACTGGGTTCACTTAGGCCTGTTGAGTTTGAAGAACCCAACGGCAGGGCCTTTCACTTAGCAGATTGACTCCAAAGCTTAGGAAAAGCAGTAACAACATACTCATCCTCACTAAAGGAGAAATGCAATTGGAAATGTCATTTTTCTCCCACTAAGGTGGATAAATTTAAAAGGGTGATGATATCCAACATGGGCAAGACTATGGGGAAATGAGCATTTATACACAGTTGGACAGAATGTAAGTTTTTTCACAAGTCCTGCAGCACTATTGATTTTAAATGCATATTCCATGACTGAGCAATCTTACTTCTAGTAACATATCCTTTAAAAAAGTAACATTAGCATGCATGCACGGAGATCTCCCACACTACAGTCCAAAGTGGAAAATGACAAGGATGATCTCAGTGTTATTTGTGGTAACAGAAACAGCAGACAACTTAGAGCCTTAGGCTGGAGTGTGGATGTTCCAGCCTTGATCAATACAATGGAATCTTTTGCAACTACCAAAAGGGTGAAACAGATCTGTGTGTGGCGATTTGGAAAAGTGTCCTCTACATGGCAGATTAAATAATAATCATAGTAAGGCAAGTCACCAAAGTTTGTTCCATTTTTGTAAATATCCAAACCAAATGATGTGTGTGTGTGTGTGTGTGTGTGTGTGTGTGTAAAATTATAAGGATATGCACCAAAGGATTAACAAGGTTACATCCTGCTTTGGGAGAAACATTCCTCCAAACTCTACAACAATCAACACAGAGGAGGATTTCTATGGTCAAATGTGGGTTTTTTTCCACACACACCAAGCAGTGGACACCAGCTGTGTGCTCTGATTCAGTTCTGACACTGTCCACCCGAGATAGCGCCAGATCCCACAGGATGAGGGCTCAGTCCCCAAGATGTGGCCCCTGCTCCCGACAGTTGCAAGTCTGGGCCTCTGGAGCTTCTGACCAACCGACTTCAAGTTGGGGTTCCCACGACTCCTCCCTCTTTGGGTTCAATTAATTTGCTGGAGCGGCTCGCAGAACTCAGGGAAACACTTACTTACATTAACCGCGTTATTATAACAGATGTTACAAAGGATACAGATGCAGAGATGTGTAGGGCGAGGCATGGGGGAAGGGCATGGAGCTTTCCTCCCTGGGCGCCACCCTCCAGGAACCTCCATGGGTCCGGCTATCCACAAGCTCCCGGAACCCTGTCTGCTCGGGGGTTTTCATGGAGGCCTCATTACACAGGCGTGATTGACAACTGTACAGAAATGTGATTGGACAAAAAGCGCAGGATCTAAACCCAGCAAGGCCTGTCTGTTCAGATTCTTCCTGGCCTCCCTGTGCTGCGTTCCTTCCTCCAGGGCATGGGCAGGACCCTCTCTGGAACGGGACCTCTTGACCCACAATCAGATTAGAGCCCTTCCCTGAAAGGAGGGCAGGAGAAGGTCCGAGAGAGATTCTGTCTCCTGGGGCCTGAAGCACCCAGCGCTGTAACAAGGACCGTGGGAGTTATGAGCCGGAACCGCGGACGAAACCGGCGTATGCGTCCTACTAACACCACACATCAGCGGCTGGAGGGGAGGAAGGAAAGGTGTACTTGATATAGATGGTATTTAAATTTGTTGTGTGTTGGCCAGGCGTGGTGGTTTGTGCCTGGAATCCCAGCACTTTTAGAGGCTGAAGTGGGAGGATTGCTTGAAGCCAGGAGTTTGAGACCAGCCTGAGCAACAGTGAGACTCCATCACTACAAAAAAACAGAAAAATTAGCTGGGTGTGCTGGTGTGCGCCTGTAGTCCCAGCTACTTGGAAGGCTGAGGCAAGAGGATCGCTTGAGCCCAGGAGTTTGACACTGCAGTGAGCTATGACAGTCCCACTGCACTGCAGCCTGGGTGACAGAGTGAGACCTTGTCTCAAAAAAAAAAAAAAAAGGTTGTAATGTGCATTATTCTATAATATATCCGATATTTTCGTTTTGTTGTACAAGACTGGCATATGGTACAGCATTCAAAAGTGGACATAATCCTGGCCCGCAGCCACTCTGTTTCCCACTCCCCAGTTGCTAAAAGTTGCTATTTTAATGTGTTTCCTGTGCATCCTTCCAGAAGTATCTATGAACATAAAAGCAAATGCATGTAGT
>NW_012144190.1:3253388-3255672 GCF_000956105.1 Propithecus coquereli
GACAGGCTCAGCAAGGAACCGCCCTTGAACATGAACTTGATTGAATTAAAAGCAAATGAACAGACAGGGCAACAACCAGCATTCTACTAAAGCTTGGGTAACCGAAGAAACGCCACAGAAGCGCCTAAAACAATCCCTCCCTCCTGCTCCGCGGACTTTCTTGGAATCCCTGTTAGTTTGCTGCGAGGGCTGTATTGTCTTACCTTTCTGGAGGCCTGGAGTCTGACCTCCATAAGGAAGAAAACTTTCTTTACAGTTTATTTCTTTTGGTAGTTCTCTTGTGTTTCGAGTTCCCAGGCCAGAGAGATTTGCTGACCAGCGCTGTTGCACTGGTGCATTCCCTTTCGAGTTTCTTTCCCAGAAACAGCAGAGCCTCCTTGCAGCCACGAGCTAACTCCAAAGCCTCACACCACCCGTTTGCCCCGAGAAGCCAGGATAAGCGACACCCCACCACAGAGCGTGCCCAGGGACCGGCCGAGCAGCCTACTCCCCGCATCCCGCCTGCCCACAAGGCTGAAAAAAATGGCCAACGTTAACCTCCAGCTCATTATACTACTAAAATCCCTGCCCTGGGAGGCATTTATCCACCATTTTTTCATCATGGGATGTGTGTAATAACAGGACTCTCGCTGCGCATGCGTCCCTGCCCTCCGCCCCAGACCGGTAACGGTGCTCACGCCCCTCGTGGCGGATTTGAGGCAGTCCATTCCTCCCACCTCCTCCGCAATAAATCCTTTCTTCCTTGACAATCCTGGTTGTCTCAGTAATTGGCTTCCTGTGCGTCGACCCCCAGGAAACCCTCCCTTGTGGTTTTATTACCATCTTCTGCTGGCCAGGGGAGACTCTGTTCCAGGCCTCTCCCCAGCTCCCGGCTGTTGCTGGCGATCGTGGACGTTCCTTGGCTTGTAGGTGCAGCCCCAGGATCCTGCCTGCGTCTTCACGTGGCCTTCTCCCCAGTGTGTGTGTCCCTGTCCAGATTTCCCCTTTTTATAAAGACAGCAGCCCTACTACATCAGGGCCCACCCTAATGACCTCATCTTAACTTGACTACATCTGCAAAGACCCTATTTTCACATAAGGTCACATTCACAAGTGCTGGGGGTTAGGATTTCAACACATCTTTTTAGAGGGTCACCACTATGCAATCCATAGCAGGCACCATTCTGTGCATACGAGAAAGGCTCAAACGCTGCATGAAACATCACCGTCCTCCTAGCTCGGGTCCCTGCTGGCTTATATCATAGTATATAACAATGTGTATTTAAGATCATAAGTATCTGGATAAGATTCTCTTTATTTTTCTCTGAAATGAATTAAGAAAATTTTGTTTATACTCAAGATATCAGAAGAAAAAGAGAAAGGAAAAGAAAATTCTGGAGAACAGGAATGGCGTAGATGTTGCAGAAGACACAAGATTCAGGACAGAAGGCGGCAGATGAGACCGCTGCGTTTGTTGAATGCCAAATAAAATTCTACACCGGATTATCCATCCAATATCTTGTGAGCTCGCAGGAAACAACCAGGAATCAGCTGTGGATTTGCTAGGAAGGAGTGCCAAACTGGCCTCATTTTCTTGAGGTCAGGGAATGTGGAAGAATCACCTGCGTTTTAGCAAAGCCTTTGGCTTAGCTTGGCTGAGATCAGCTGGAAGCAACACCCCCTTCTCCCTTAGAGCACATGGGAGGGAGGACCTCGGGGGCTTCTAGTGGGAGTCGAGAGGGAGCTGGTGGGCGTCTGATGGGAGAAGGGGTTCCACTGTGTTTTTCAGCATTACATCTGCTAACAGAGCCTCGGTGGAATAGTGGTGATTCACGCACACCTTAACTGCTATGTCAGCTCAGAGGCTGTGAATTCAGTGTCATTTCGTTGACCTGTTCTTTCAAACATCTTCTCTTATGCTATCCAAGATGGTAGCCACTAGCCACATGCAGCTCTTAAATTTAAATACAATCAGATTACATAAAATAAACAATTTTCTTCCTCGGTCATTCTTGGCACCTTTCAGGTGTTCAGTAGCCACACGTGGCCAGTGGGTGTCCCCCCCCTCCACCGACAGCACAGGTGGGAGCCTCTCCACTCTCACTGGAAGCTCTGCTGGGCCCACGGGGAGGCCTAGCTGCCCAGCCCGGCCTTCCAACACTACAGCCCCATAGGGTCTTTCTCTTTCCTTTAAAAAATTGTGAAATAGGCCGGGTGCGGTGGCTCACGCCTGTAATCCTAGCACTCTGGGAGGCTGAGGCGAGTGGATCACTCAAGGTCAGGAGTTTGAGACCAGCCTGAGCAA
>NW_012144190.1:3257402-3259078 GCF_000956105.1 Propithecus coquereli
TTTTAATAGCCAAACCTGGTTCATCAACCACTACCAATTCAAGCTGTGTAAAACAAGACTGGAAATTTGAAAGAGGATGCCTTGCATTCGGTTATGTAGGCAGAGACCTGTTAGTCTAGGAAGTACGGTGGCACCACATTCCGTGGATACCAAGCCAAAATACTGGGGCCCCAAGAGAACCACCGAGACAGACTAGAGAAGCCGCAATGAGGTGTGAGCTAGTCATTAGAGACAACATTCTGGCCCTATGGTGGGTGTGCTTCTGCTTACCCTGTTTGAAGTTGGGCGTGATCGATCACACCACTTGCTTCAGCCGCTGAATTGTGAGTGGAAAATTTTTTTTCTTATGTACCCATTTTTGGAGAATCTTCCGAATCCTTATATTACGCCATTACCTCCTCTTGGAAAGAGCTCCTTCACCCACATGTGACGCCACATCTGCCTTTGGTGACCGTCCCCGTGGCCTTAGGGAATTGGCCAATGGTGGATACAAGACTCAAACTGAGATCATCGGAATTTCTCTTCCGGGAATGTGAAGTGGTGGCAGGGAGACACTTAGGACTCTCTGTTGGACCCTTGAAATAAGATTTCTCTGCGTCTGCACCGTGACCACACTCTCCACTGGTTTCTTTGCTTCCGCCCTCGTGCCTACATTCCTCTCTCCACACAGCAGTCAGATATATCCACGCAGGACATCAGAGCATGCCATTTTCCTGCTTAAAACCTTTCAGTGGCTTCTCATGGGTCTTAGAACAAAACCTAAAGTCCTTGTTATGGGTCCCAAGGACTGTCACAGTCTGACCCTGCTGACTTCTCCACCCACATCTGGCTCCGTGTGCTCCAGCCACACAGGCTCTAGTTCATTCTTTTGTATGACTCGATTCCCCACCTGCCACAGAGCCTTTGCATATGAAGGGGTCTTAAGTCAGGCAGGGAAGTTCCTGCTGGCCTCGTCCATGCCAAAGCCACAAAAGCATCTGCAGCTACAGAGAGAATAACTTATTTAGTTTGTTCCAGTTATCTGTGGCTGCAAAACAGACTATCCCAAAACTTAGCGGCATAAAACAATCATGTTATTATGCTCACATAATCTGTGAGTTATGAATTCAGATGTGGCTTATCTCAGCTACGTATTGTCGGAAGCCTCAGCTGGATGACTCTAAAGGTTAGATTGACTTGAACAACAGTGGAATCATCTGGAGGCTTCTGATGCCTGGGCTGGCATGACTGGAAGTGGCCTCAGCAAAGCCAAGAGCATCTGCACGGGGCCTCTCAGTGGAGCTTGTGCTTCCTCACAACATGGCAGCTTCAGGTAGTTGGACGCATTACATGGTAACTAAAGATTCCAAGAGTGAATGTTTCAGCAAACATTCAAAACTTTTGACTTTCCAAAAACAGGTCAACTTTTCAAAAAGTTGAAAGCAATGCTATGCAGAAGTTCAGGTTATCCTGCCAGACAGCCAACACAAAGGAGATCCTTGATGCGCCAAGCGAACTCCACATAAATGCAGCTACGTAAGCGGCCTCAGCCAACATCATATGAGCAAAACACCACTCGGCTGACCCATGGAATTGCTGGAAAGAATAAATTGCTGGAGTGTTAAGCCATTATTTTTTTTAAAAAGAGATCACACACCTTTTAATTTTTTTTTCTTTTTATAAGTTTTTTTTTTTTT
>NW_012144190.1:3259263-3345670 GCF_000956105.1 Propithecus coquereli
TTTAGTTGTCCAATTAATTTCTTTCTATTTTTAGTAGAGACGGGGTCTCGCTCTTGCTCAGGCTGGTTTCGAACTCCTGAGCTCAAACACTCCGCTCGCCTCGGCCTCCCAGAGAGCTACGATTACAGGTGTGAGCCACCGTGCCCGGCCCTAATTTTTCTTTTTTCTTTTTGAAACAGGTTCTTGCTCTGTTGCCCAAGCTGGAGTAAAGTGTCGTGATCATAGCTCACTGCAGCCTTGAACTCCTAGGCTCAAGTGGTGCCGAGTCACCTCAGCCTCCCCAGTAGCTGAGACTACAGGAACGGGCCACTATGCCTGGCTAATTTTTCTTATTTTTTTGTAGAGATAAGGTCTTATTACCATGTTGCCCAGGCTGGTCTCAAACTCTTGGCTTCAAGCAGTCATCCTACCTTGGCCTCCCAAAGTGCTGGGATTACAAACATGATCCACCGCACCAGGCCTTAAATTTATTTTTTATTTTTTTAGAGACAGGGTCTCGCTATGTTGCCTAGGCTGGAGTGCAGTGGCTGTTCTCAGGCTCGATCGTAGCACACTACAGCCCCAGGCTGCTGGGTTCAAGTGATCCTCCCACCTCAGCCTCCCAAGTCCTGGGACTACCTGGTTCTATGACTGTTCATAATGGTGATTAGAGAAATATCATTTCTTTGATGTCTGGGTAATGGTTACAAATGTATCCTCTACAAGGGAAGGATGTTGTGGATATATTCACTGCCTGACATGTAACAGATGTGCCACATTTACTGAAAGAGTGAACGGAATGCCCTCAAGTTCATTGAGCCGCACTGGTCCCTGAGTTCTCACAGATAATCATCCCAGGCCCAAGGAAACCACGGTTGCAGAGGTGGGGCAAATGGTCTTGGCACACACCAGGTACTAGCCAATATGGTGCTTTTGTGCAAACTGGAACAAGGCTCCCCTTCTGGATGGACTAATTAGAAAAAAGTGAGCCCTCTGGGTGGAAACAGACCCGAGGACATTTGGCTTGGTGAGTAGATTGTGGGTCTGTTTAAGCCCACTTGCCTTCCTGACCAGGTGCCTTTGTGTAGTGAACAACCTACACAACCATTTGGGGCAAACCCATTATCTACTCTAAAGCTATTCCCCCATCTTCCTTGGTAAAACTCCAGCTTTCTGCAAGTTGCCATGTCCTTTAGAGGTGGCTGGTCAACTCCCCAGCTGCAGGACCTGAGGCTAAGGCAGTCCCAGTGGTCTCATTTGCCTTGCTTCCTAATGGGCCACATGGGCATGTGACCATTCCTGTCAATGAGATATGGGGGGAAGTTGATGAAGGGCTTAGGAAGGTTTCCCTCATTCTTCAAAAGGGACCTAAGAATGAGCCTCTTTTTGCTGCCTCTGCAAGGGGTTATCTGGATGTGATAGCTGGATGTGTAGCAGCCTTTTGGGGACCATGAGGCAACTGGGCTAAGAGGAGATGAAGGCATAGCATGAAGATGGATGGAGCTAGTGTCACTCATGACTTTGTTGGTCTGCTAAATTAACTAACCCTGGGGCTGGGCCATCTCTGGTCTTGTGTGAGACACACGAATATGGTTTTTGAATCAGTCAGTTGGGATGTGTGTTACTTGCAGCCCAAAGCATCTTCATGCAAGAGCTTATACATTCGGTACATGTAACAAAGTCCTTCTCATGCCTTGGAACTGATCTTGGGGGAGTCAGAAAAGGAGAAGGGGTTGCCAAGGACAGGCTAGCATTAGTGCTTGAGTAAGGGGGACAGGTCTGCGGGGATCCCCACCCACTCCGGAAGGAAGGCTGCCTCTGGCTTAAAGACTTTGAGGAAGGGAGAGTCTGGGAGAGTGTAATTGGCCAGGTAGATGGCCTCTCCTCCAGCGAGGTAGGCGGCCCAGATCCCAAACGTGCCAATGGTCATGATGGTGTGGTTACACTGCGTCAGCAGCGCGAAGTCCTTGCCAGGTGAGCCCTCAATGCCATTGCCAGCAAACACCACATCGCCATGGGAGGCGTTGATGTTCTCCCGGCACCAGGCCATGCCGTTGCTGGTGACCACGAAGACTGGGGAGCTGTAGCGCGCCCGGAACCAGTCCATGGCCTGCTCTAGGTATCGCCGGTCGGCTACCACACCCTTCCACACCTGCGGCATGACATGGACGTAGTCCCCTCGGCGCACGTGGACCCCCACGAAGGTGCTCGGCCAGCTCCCGTTCACCCGCAGACCCCGCAAAAACGTCTGGGCCTCCTCGCGCACGTGGTCGTGCAGGGTGAACTCCTGCAGGATCTCGTGGCGCAGGTGGTGGTAGAAGGTCCAGGAGGAGGGGTAGCCCGTGAGGCGCACGTACTTGCCCGGGATGTGGCGGTACCGCTCCTCCATCCAGTCGTTCAGGTGGTAGTTCTGCCAGTAGATCTGGCTCTCCGTGGCGCTGTGCAGCACCGGGAGGCTGATTCTGAAGATGGGGGCCAGGGTGCTGTGCATCTGGGGCGGGATGAAGGCGGGCCGCCCGTTCATCTTGGCCAGGGCGTACAGCGTGGCGTACTCGCCCATCTGGTTCCCCAGGCGGCCTATGGCGTTGATGGTCCAGATGCCCCCCCGCGCCTGCGTGGGCGCTGGCCTCGGCGCCGGCGTCTGTGACTCCCACGAGGGAGGCTGCATCTTCGCCAGCCGCTGCTGAAGGTGAAATACGGTGGAAGCCGTGAAGACAAAGAGGAAGACATGGGCCGTGGGAAAGAAGAAAGGCCCCTGAGTGCTGATCATGGCTGCTGGGGAGGGAAAGCAGGACGCGTTAGCTGGGAGACGGAGGCCGGGGCGGCGTGGCCATGCTGTGTGTGCATGCAGGCGTCGTGTGGGCGTACGTGGGCGTGGGTTTACTGTGTGTGTGTAAATACTTGGTACGTACTTGCATATGTCTATGCAGGTCTGTCTCTAGTGTGTGTGTTTATGCAGGTGTGACTACACTGTGTTCATACGTGGGTGTGTCTACACAGGTGGCTATGTATGCACTATGTATGCACTGTGTGTGGACATCTATACATTTTGTACATATATGGGTATGTGCAAAATTGTGTGCATACAAGTGGACGTATGTACATTGTGTATGGGTGTGTATATATTGTGTACATACAAGGGTGTGTATACATATTAATAGCATATAAGTGGTTGTGAACATGGCATGTATGTACATGTGTGTACATACAGGAGTGTGTATACTGAGTATATGTACTCAGTATTTCCTGGGGATCCAGTTTCTAGAGCTGTTCATCTCTTGCATGCCCTGCCTATATCCCCTTTGGAGGGAAATTACCCTGGACATCAAGGACTCAATCACCTGACCTGTCTCCCCTCTTGGCCATAGCTGACTGAGCTTGAGACGGACACTCAGCTCCACGCTGACCTGTCCATTCATTGGCCATGGCCTTTGACAAGTGTAGGTTGGCTCTAAGAGATGAGTTGTGCCAATCAAGTTCTTTCGGGTATCTTTACTACAAGACCCTGAAGGCGGATGGCAGGTGATATTGAAAAACAGAATAGGGGCCAGGCGCAGTGGCTCACACCTGTAATCCTAGCACCTTGGGGGGCCAAGGAGGGAGGACCACTTGAGGCCAGGAGTTCAAGAGCAGCCTGAGCACGAGTGAGACCCCGTCTTTATGAAAAAATACAAAAATTAGCCAGATGGGGTGGCTGCGCACCTGTAGTCCCAGCTGCTTGGGAGGCTAAGGCAGGAAGATTGCTTGAGCCCAGGAGTTTGAGGTGGCAGTGAGCTATGATGATGCCCCTGCAGTGTAGCCCAGGTGACAGAGCAAGACCCTGTCTCAAAAAACAAAAACAAAAGAAAGAAGGAAAGAAAGGAAGGAAGGAAGGAAGGAAGAATAGGGGTTAGAGCAGCTAAGATGGGTAAGATGCAGGCTGAAGGTGGGAACCAGTAACCCCTGGTAACCAGAACATACCTAAACCGATGTGCAAAGAGACTCAAGAAAACTTCAGTCCTGGCCAAGAAATCCCAAAAAATCACCCTATATTTGAGCACAAATACAACCTATTCTTTTCAACTCTAGTTACAACAGAAATTAGCTCCAGGAGTGGGGCGGTCGCATAGAACAGACCTTCAGAGAATGTGTGGAATTCACTATGGTATCACCGGAAGTGGAGGGCAATGAGCGTTCCCCATCCAGGACAGAAAACTTGAGCCAGTGGTTTGTAGAGTGAAACAGTTAATGAAGCTGTTGCCTGGGATACCCTGGGACCAATCAAAGGCTCCCCAAAGGATGCGACTTTGACGATGGGGTTGCCGAGCAGAAGCAGAGCAGCTGTAGGTAATGTTAAGCAGGAAATAAATCAGCTCTGACTTCGCGTCATCTGGTTAGAAGCCAGTAAGTAAAAGCAGAGCAGTTATTACTTAGCGTTGTTGCGGTTCACACTTTATTATTGCTGAAGTTTATCTAATGTCTAAAAGTGACTATGGGCCTTGTCATCCTGCAGGCTGGGCTGGACCCACACCTGTGGCGTGTGGCCACTGATTGACCAAGATCAGACTCTGGGTGATGGCGGATGGGGACATCTGGGAGCAGTCAAAGGGATGAGGGCTTCTACCTTCTGAGATCTTCCAAAGGACTTGCCACCTCCTCCCCAGTGACTGTGAGATTCTTTTTTAAACTCTTCCTCATGAGCGGGCTTCAATCGCAGCATATCCTGGAGGCTCTACACAAAGGTAGATTAGAGACAAAAGGCTTCCAGCTGATTCGGTCTAGGGCCTATGTTCCTGGTCACAGCATTGGCGGAAGTTTCCAGGATGAGAACACTGGGGCTAAGTCAATCTGGGTGTGACCTGGTTGAACCTGGGAAGCTGCCAGAGGTATGCATGTGTGGGCCTCGAAGCTAATTATGGCAGGGAAAAATTGGCATAGGACCCAACGTTGCAATATCCTGCTTGTGATTTATAAGTTGCTGAAACCGCGGGTGGAGAGGCGCTCTGTGGGGACTGGGGAGAGGAGGAGGGTCTCCCGGGGCAGAGGGAGGGAGAGCTGTCTCACCCGGCTCGTTCTCTGTGGAGCGGCCTCGTGTTTTCTTCCCACCTCTTCTGGGTGTTTCTCTCTTCCTTTCTCCAGCTAGATTTTGAGCACTTCAAGGGCAAGGAGGAAACTTGCCTCTTCCATCTGCGGGATGGCTAAGGAAGTGCTTGTGGGAAGGTGGAGGGATGGAGGGAAGGGAGGGAGGGAGAAAGGAAGCGATGAGGTTCACGACACGCTGCTCCAAAATAGGTCACCTTGGCATTTGAGAAAACAGCAGAAGCGGGAAGGTCTCCCTGACCTTCTCCAGCCGTTCTCTGCGGAAGCAGGTCATAGTATCGTCAACCCAGAGGTGCCCTTCCTGTCCCCGGAGGAAAGGAGTATCTTTAGCTCTGAAGACACAGGGACACAGAGAGGAGTCTGAACAAATAGGCCTTGCTACATTCTCCCCGGTTTATTACCGTTAGATCATACTCCCTTTGTGCAAGTGTATTTCTGCACCCTGTCCACGCCCCATCAAACCTAAGCATAAAAATGCATAGGTTTCCCTGTCTCTTTGTGTCTTCATTTCTTTTTTATTTGTTTTTTGAGACAGGGTCTCACTCTGTCACCCAGTCTGGAATACAGTGGCACATCATAGCTCACTGCGACCTCAAACTCCTGGGCTTAATCAATCCTCCTGCCTCAGCCTCCTGAGTAGCTGAGACTCCAGGGTCCTGCCACCACGCCCAGCTAATTTTTTAAAAAAATTTTTTGGAGATATGGGGTCTCACTATGTTGCCCAGCCTGGTCTCAAACTCCTGGCTTTAAGCGACCCTCCTGCTTCGGCCTCCTGAAGTGTTGAGATTACAGGCGTGAGCACCTGGCCACAGTCTTCGTTTCTAAAGGCTCCCATGTCATTTAACACTTTTATTAGATAAATTTGTTATGCTTTTATCTTATTAATCTGTCTTTCATTATAGGTGCCTCAGCCATGAACCTTGCGCCGGGTGAGGAAAAGATGCTACTTTTTCTCCTTTAGAGAAGGAAAGAAGTGAGGGAGGGAGGCGGCAGAGAGAGAAAAGAGGGAAAGAGAGGAAATGGAGAAAAAGACAAGGAGAGAGAGAAAGAAACAGAGGCAGGAACAGAAAGACCAGAGGAGGGACAGAGAAAGTGAAAAGGGGTGAGGGAAGAAAGGCAGCAGGCGGGGTGGACGCGTCTCCACTGGGTCCCGTCTCTGCCCCTGCTCTGTCCCCACCCTTTCCTGCTTCCGGGTCTCTCTCCAGGCCAGTCTCTTTCGGGCCTGGGCCTCAGGCTCTTCGTTACGCACACCCCTCTGTGAAGGAAGGGACAGTGTCCCTCTCATTCCCGTGTATCCGCCACTGCCAAACACCGGAAGCTGGGCTGGGCGCAGCGGGTGCTCAGGGGACACTGCAGAAGGCAGGCGGGTCACCCGCTGTGCCCAGAACCCTCTCTGCGTGCCCCCTTGCCAGCGTCTCCCTGTGTCCTGTGTCTCCTTCCCCCACGTCCCTGTCTTATGTGACTGGTCTCCGTTTCTGGGCACCAAGTAGGTGAAAAAAAAAAGACATAGTGGAAGAACAGACGTTCACCATCAAACCTTCTGATCTCTGGGGCCCTGAGCTGAGAACATCGCATCCCCTCTGAATGTGCCTACAGCAAACGGAAAGCCGGTAAGCCTAGCCTGGTTAGGGTAAAAGGTGGAAGGGGCGGCTTTGCAAAAATAACAGGAAAATCCCTAATCCCACAATTTCCCAGTAACGGTGAGAGATCCATCCTATGAGTTCTCTCACTCTCAGGCCCCCTGCAGGAGGTCTGCTCTGCACGACTTCTGACAAAGCTGAATGGACCGAAAAGAGATGTAAATCTCTCTCTTTCAATTTTTTTTTTTTCGGTTTTCGTTATCTACCTGCTGCCGCTTTTGTTACCAAGTGACAGCTCTTCGTTCTGTTGAAATCAGGCAGCCACTTGGCCATCTCCTTGCTCTTTCCCCCCTTCTTCCTTTCTCTCTTTCTCTTTCTCCCTCTTTCTTTCCCTCTCTCTCCTCTAAGAAGATAAAATAAACGTTGAACCTTCATATCTTAATTTCTGCATGGGAAATCTTTCTCCACTCGAGCCATGAGCACCAGCTAGCCTTTCCACCCTAACGAAAAGACAGGCAGAATATCTAGAACGTCTCTGCCTCCTTGGTTGTCCCCTCCCTCCTCACCCAGGAAGGCTGAGTGGCCAGAGCAGGAAGCTCCTCGCTGACCTTGAGCAAGCTCGCAGAGAGCAGGAAGGGCAGGAGCCTCCCACAGCTAGATCCCGGGTCTTGGAGGGGGAGCTGCGCTGAGACCGCAAATCACTTAGGTTTGGAGAGAAGCCCTGTGGGGTGTAATCATGAGCCTCTGTTTAGCTGTGTGACCTTGACCCAGGGACTTTACCTCCCTGCGCTTCAGTGTTCTTGTCTGTCCAGAAACCGGGGGTAAAAATCCCTCCAGGGCAATGTGAGCCCGGCTGACCGCTGGAACCCCACCAGCCCCACGGAGGGCATTCTCTTATGGACTTTTAACAACTCTGCAAGTAGGTGACATCCTGCCCATTTTACAGCAAGGAAACCAGCTCAGAGACTGGCCCAGGGCCGCGGCTGAGAGAGGACCCCCAGGGGTGTGGTGGAGCTGGGGAGGGTGCTCAGATGGCAGCCGGAGACAGCAAAAGCCACTCGCCCGAAGCCGTGGGGAATCTTGGGAGATGCCAGTAGCAGAAGCAGACATCTGGGGCTGTGCCTTCCCTAGTCCCCTGAGGTCGGGAAGTCCATCTTGTTTTCTGCTCCCAGTTCCTACAGCTGCATCAGGCACCTCAGGCTAGGTGGCAGGGTCAGGTCCCTTCCTCCATCCGGTGGCCCTGGGGATCTCCCTTGGGAGATTGCAGTAGGCCACCAAAAGGGCTCCAACTTCGAAGGAGGAACCAGGCCTTCAGTGCCCCCAGGGGAGTGGGGTCCCCAGTGGGGTCCCCAGATGGCTCGTTTTGAATTCTCCCTGTCTCGTCCACTTTTTCCGCTGTATGCCGGGCCGCATCCTCTCGCCCTGGATCCGGCCTCCTGGCTCCTCCCCAGCCTCCAGTCTGTCCCCTCACCCACCGCTGGCCCTGCCGGGGCTCCCCACCACTCCAAACAGAATCCCCGCCTCGGCTGGCCCTGCCCCACTTTGACTTGTCACCAGCTGTTCCCATAAAACAACCCAGCGCCCTCCTGTCCCTTAGCTCAGGAAGCCCTTCCCTACCTCGCCCCCCCAGGTAAGCTCGGCGCCCTGCCGCCCCCCAGCCCTCCCTGCAGAGCAGTCACCACCATCAACCTGGGTCCTCAGGACCATCGCAACGTTGGGGAAGAGACGGGAGTTCAAGACAAAAATGTGCGGCCGTCACTTTGAAATCCTCGCCCTCACTCCCAGGCCCAGACCAGGAGCAGTGACTCGGGATGGAATTAGGGAGCGGGTGGGGGACCAAGCACCTCCCCAGACCGGGCCAGGCTCAGGGGACCGGTCGGGAGTTAGCAGTCCCCAAGATGGGAACAGGAAAAGCCGGTTCCCACCTGCTGTGTCCTGGCCTTTTTGGCAGCACTATTACCAGGTTGGCTCCTGGTGACAGTGACAGGAGGGAGGAGGAAGCTGGTGGCCTGGGTGGGGGGGGTGGGGCTGAAGCTGCAGGGAGGAGGGCGGCTTTGCTGAGGAGGAGGGTCCTGGCTGCCCAGGGTGGACCCTCCTCGCCTGGAGGCCCTGAGGTGGGGGTGCCTGCCAGAGGGGACCAGAGACCAGCAAGTGGACGGCTGGGACTCCACTTCCCAAATCCCTGCTCTCTGCCTGGGGTGCGTGCGTGTGTGCGTGTGTGTGTGTGTGTGTGTGTGTGTGTGTGTGTGTGTGTATGTGTGTGTGCGTCCCCAAGGCGTGCGTGCTGCAGGGTAGGAGGAAGCTCCCCCTCGCCTTCTGGCCTTCTCTCACCTGGTTCTGGCTGGAGGAATCGGAATGGGAACCAGAGTCGGGCAGTGGGTGACAGGTGCGGCTCTGTAGGTGGCTCAGCGCTCCCGCTCCCTCCAGGTCTCTTCACTCAGGGCCTCTGAAACCTCCCGAGCCTTCCAGCATCCGTGGCTGGAAAGCTCCGCCCAGGAGCTACCTGGCTTTCCACAGCGGGTGTGGCAGGGCTGCTGCAGGGAGGTGAGCCAGGAGCCCTCCTCCTGCGCCCCATGGCTGCCAGGAAGTCCATCTTGCTGCGTGCCTGGGTCACAGGAGTAGGGGAGACAGGTGCGGTCAAGGTCCCTTCCTCCATCTGGGGCTGCGGAGGGTCTTCCTTGGGGGACTGCAGTAGCATGTAGAGCTCTCCACTCTGTCCCCCTCCTCCTGGCTGCCGGGAAGGCGGGGGTGGGGTGGTGGGGGACAGAATCCAGCAAGGCCAGGCTCTTCCTGAGTCTGAGCCCCCAGAATCCTAATCATATTGTTTGGGCCAACAGCTACGTCAGACCCTTACCTTCCGACCTCTTTCAATCCTCAATGGGTTCCGTGAAGTGGACGTTCTTAGTAGCTCTGTTGTACTCAGGGGAAACCACAGCACGGACAGCCGAAGGAGCTTGTCCGAGAACACGCAGCTGGACAGTCGTAGAAGCTGGGATTTGAAACCGAGCCGGTTGGATCTTGGAAAACACCTGGCAAATGGCAACTCTTCTCCGTTTCCCTTATTTCAAAAATGCTCTCAGGGAATCGCCACTTTGCATCCACTCACGGTATCCTGGTATCGTGGTATCACGACGCCTGTCTGATATCACAGATATCGGCGCCTGTCTATGGCGGCCCAAATCAGGTGCAAGATGAGGAATTTTACTGGGGAGGATAGAGGCAGGCACTGCTGGAGCCCCCAGCGATCCCAGTGCTGAGAGAGAGACAAGGAAGCCTCTGGGCCCCGGGTGAGGCAGCAGGAGTTTCACAACACCTATGAAGCTCCCTTAAAAAAACCCAAAAAACTCCAAAGCCTGGGCAACACAGCAAGACCCCATTTTTACACACACAAAAAGGAAAAAACATTAGCCAGGCACGGACATGTGCCTGTAGTCCCAGCTACTCAAGAGGCCTAAGCGGGAGGATCACTTGAGCCCAGGAGTTCGAGGCTGCAGTGAGCTATGATTGCACCACTGCGCTCCAGCCTGTGTGACAGAGCAAGACCCTGTCTGTAAAAAGCAAACAAACAAACAAAAAACTCCTCCAAATCAGATCAAGCGTCTTGCTCTAACCACCAGCTTTCAGAAAAACAGGAGGATAAAGTTGTCAGTGAATTGACACCATGAGGATGCTATCAGCCAAGTCCAGAATGTGGGACAGTCTATGGGACAAATGACCTGGTTTCCCCAATGACAAGGAAAAAAGAAAACAGGGGGAGCATTATAAAATATGCAAAACAGATGTCTCCCCTCCGTGAGTTTCTGATGGATGTTCCAAAGTCACAGGGATGCAGGACAATTGTTCATATGTGACTTCTAGCATCCTGGCCCCCAGCCACCTAAAATGCTTTGGTAGCATCCAAACACCATTGTAACAACTAATAACGCCCCAACAAATTCCCAGAACTCCCCCAGAGAGACAGCACTCCCGGATGAGCACTGTCGTTCTAAACCCTTTGCTCTCCCTTTCAGAACCAGAGGTGTGCTGGTAAACTCTTAACAACCAGCTCTCTGGAGGGAAAAAACCCTGGTTGGTAGCATTTGCCAATTTCTGTGGTGTAAATACTCCCACCACAGCCAATTCCAAACTACCAACATGACATCATTGAACACGGAATTGGAAAGAGATGTACAGTATAATATTGTTATATAGTATGCCCACCCTACAGACACAATAAATATAAATATAGTAATTAGGGCATGATGAATTTTGGGCATTCGTTACTTTTCTTTTGGAAATAATGTCTTCAATTGTAAGTGATATCATTTGATTTTAGATAATGTCTATGCTTAACAACCAGCCAGCAACATTTCTAGAAATTTAACCATCAGCTCTCAAGAGTGCTGTTTGCTGACTCCAGCACACCATAGCTTAGACTCTCTCTCATCTTTGGTGTGTCCACCTGGAGTTGTCAGCCTGTGTCCTCTCTAGGTCCCTGTAAAGCAGGGAACAGTGGAGCGGGGTGGAATATCTCTGTCTCTCTCTTTGTCCCCAAAGTACTCCATCTTCAGGAGACTTTCTGCTCAGGAGTTGTCCAATCCATTCAATGACTATTTAATTTAGCACCTACTGTGTGCTGGATACTGTTTGGGGGCAGAGGTAGGAGATCTCTGACTTCAGGGAACTTAAGTAGCTCCCATCCTGCTCTGCTTCCTTTTGTCCCCCCCATTGAAAGGGAGGGGAGTACTGGGGCAGGGGACAGGACAGAGAGACAGAGAGGGCAGGGGCAGGTGGGGTGGGGCTTGTCAACTTCTATTTTGGAGCTTCCAACACAGCAGGAACTCAATCAGTACTTGTTTAATAAATTAGTGCAATTAGGCCAGCACAGTGGCTCATGCCTATAATCCCAGCACTTTGAGAAGTCAAGGTGGGAGGATCACTTGAGGCCAAGAGTTCGAGACCAGCCTGGGCAAAGTACTGAGACACCGCCCCGCCCCCCCGTCTCTACAAAAAATAAAAAAATTAGCTGGGTGTGGTGGACACTCACGCAAGCTGGGACTCACGCCTATAGTCCCAGCTACTTGGGAGGCCAAGGTGGGAGGATCGTTTGAGCCCAGGAGTTTGAGGTTGCTGTGAGCTGTTAGGACAGCAATGCACTGTAGCGAGGGGAAGAGAGCAAGAATCTGTCTCAAAAAAAAATAAAAAAATAAAAAAGTCAGCCTAATTAATAGCTGATACTCAAGACTATGTATATATATATATTTTTTAAAACTTCTCTATTCTCTTTTGGATCCTATTTCTCCCATGGGAATTTTTTTCAGTCAACGGAAACCCCTTTGAAATGACATGTTTGGTCCCTCTGTTTACTTCCTTCCTGTTGGCATGATTTTTGTTGAGAAAAACATAAGATTTCATCGGTTTTTTGGAAAGCTTCAAATCTCCCCAAATTGCCTGCTCTAAGACTTGTTCTCGCATTTACTTCTACCCTCCTTCTTTTTGCCACCTTTGATGCCACATGAGGAGATCTAAAAGAGACTTCTGGGAACCCCGAGACCCCTCGGGGAGCACAGCCGAGCTGCCGCAGACCTCCTCGTGGGAGACTTGTGCGGGGGCTCCTCTCAGGTCTGAAGCTCCACTCTCCTCTGCATTAACCACCTGATGGCTTTTGCACTGCGGGTCCCAAGGGTTGCTGTACGTGCAGTAGGAGTGCATGTGCAGTATGCTGTCTTGGGGCATGAGCTGCCTGTCACCGACAAGGGCTGCAGGTTTAAAGGTAACTGACAGCATTGCAATGAACGGCTGCTAACACAGGGGCAAACCCCGCTTTTCCATCCTCCTCCTTTCTTTGTGTGCTTAGGTAAGAAAAACCTCAGATTCTCAGATTTCTTTTTTTTGAAACAGTATTGTGTTACGTTGCCCAGGTTGGTCTTGAACTCCTGGCCTCAAGCGATCCTACTGCCTCAGCCTCCCAAAGTGCTGGGATTACAGGCATGAGCCACCACACTCAGCTTCCTCAATTTGCCGACTGAGTCAAGCGGAAACTGCCAGGGAAGTGTTTGCTGCAGAGAGGTGCACCAGGGAGTGGTGGCAGCCACGTTCCCTTCTTGGGCTTTTGCCTCGGCTCTGCGGGACCCAGGACCCAGCGTCAGAATGGATCCTTGATTTCTGGGGGCGCCGCCATCCGGCTGTGCCTGGCTTTCACCTGTATGAGGATTAGGCTGGCCCTGGAAGCTGCAAACAGCTTCGCCCTATTTGTTAATGGGCTCAGCCCCGAACTCAGTAATCCAGTTAAAAACCAAACTCAATCTAAAGCCACCTATCTAACTGAAATTGAGCTCTAATTACTTGAGACTTCTGAATTTTTTCCTACGCTCATCTGTATAATCTTGTAGTAAATTCTTATGATTTTATGTTATTTTGTCATTCATTGTTAATCTTTCTCAGTTGGGTACATGATGGCTTACACGTGTAATCCCAGCACTTTGGGAGGCCAAGGCAGGAAGATCACTTGAGGTCATGAGTTCGAGACCAGCCTGAGCAATAGTGAGACCCTTGTCTCTACAAAAAAAATAAAGTAGCTGAGTGTGGCAGTGCGTACCTGTAATCCCAGTTACTCACCACTTAGAAGGCTGAGGAAGGATCACTTGAGCCCAGGAGTTTTTGTTTTTTGTTTTTTTTTGACAAGTTCTCACTCTGTTGCCCAGGCTAGAGTGCAGTGGTGTCATCATAGTTCACTGCAACCTCCAACTCCTGTCTCTTGGCTAAAATTTTAAGATCAAAGCTATAAAAACTTTATTTCTGTTTGTATTTTCATGGATGCATGGGCATGAGTTTGTGTTTGTATATTGTCAGATGGTACCAAATTTACTTATAAATAAATGAGTGCTCATAAACTAATAAGCTCAAATGCTTTTCAAGTTCATGTGGCTTTAGTAATTTTTGGCAAATAAAGCCAGTTTAAAAATGGCTGATAGGCCAGGCGCGGTGGCTCACGCCTGTAATCCTAGCACTCTGGGAGGCCGAGGCGGGCGGATTGTTTGAGCTCAGGAGTTCGAGACCAGCCTGAGCAAGAGCGAGACCCCGTCTCTACTAAAAATAGAAAATAAATTAATCGGCCAACTAAAAATATATAGAAAAAATTAGCCAGGCATGGTGGCGCATGCCTGTAGTCCCAGCTACTCGGGAGGCTGAGGCAGAAGGATCGTTTGAGCCCAGGAGTGTGAGGTTGCTGTGAGCTAGGCTGACGCCATGGCACTCACTCTAGCCCAGGCAAAAGAGTGAGGCTCTGTCTCAAAAAAAAAAAAAAAAAAAAAAATGGCTGATAAAATAAAAGTCTTCAAAATTTCATGTAGACATTTGTAAAGGAAATAGAAATCTCAGGGCCACCCCCATCCTTAGCTCCTTATGCAAAAGGAAAGCCACGCCCCCTTCCAAACGCACAGCCTTTGCTAACTAACATCATGCATCAGCCAGGACCCCACTGAAAGGTACAAGGCCTCAGGCATCTACAAGGGCTGCCCCACAGGTCATTCTAAGGAAATTTTTTGCTGGCCTCCCATAAACAAGGACATGCAAATTGTACCTTTAGGTCTGCAGACTAAGTCTAGCTGCTAAAACTAATCTGTCCGATTCCACGCTAATAATGTTGATTACAAAGTTGTCTTCCCAGGTGCAGGACAGAGACAGGATCAGTCATTCTTCCACCTACCCAGGAATGTCTACATAATTGAGTCTTCCTTTACTCCCTTTTTCTCCTCAAACATTCACCTTATCTTATATAAAATGTAGATTTCTGGGGCACTAAATAAAGTCGCACAAGAATGGAAGGATTTGCCTCCCTGCTCACGCCCTTCCTCCTTTTTCTTTCTGTGAGCCCCTCTCCCCTTAAATACTGAGTTTCCAAATCCCTTTGTGGAGAGCGCAGGTCACAGATGCTTCCATGGTTTGCGCTTGTCCAAGTGCCTCCCAAAGCTTTGGCTTACTAAACCTCCATCAAGGCTGGGCGTGGTGGCTCATGCCTGTGATCCTAGCACTCTGGGAGTCCCAGGCGGGAGGATCGCTGGAGGTCAGGAGTTCAAGACCAGCCTCAGCAAGAGCAAGACCCCATCTCTACTAAAAATAAAAATAAATTAGATGGACAACCAAAAATAGAAAAAAAGAAAAAATTAGCCGGGCGTGATGGCATGTGCCTGTAGTCCCAGCTACTCTCTCGGGAGGCTGAGGCAGGAGGATCAACTGGGCCCAGGAGTTTGAGGTTGCTGTGAGCTAGGCTGACTTTAGCCCAGGTGACAGAGCAAGACTCTGTCTCAAAAAAAATAAAAAATAAACCTCCATTGATTGAGATCTTTTGACTCAGTCACTTACTTTGGGTAATTATGTTGTTAAATAAAAATTATAGGAGACCACTGTTTTGGACTAAGTTCCTGCACTCGGCCCCAACAGACAGAATGGAAAATCAAAATGGCGCTGCCCATGCTAAAGTTCCCTGTCACCAAACCCAAACTGAGTTGTTCTCTGACCTATCTCAGGAGAGAGAGAAAATAGCCAATTTCCCAAACATGCCGGTTTCAATCTCCAGTCAGCCTAAAATGAAGGTCCCTCTGCCTTAATCCTTACATAAAAAAGGTAACCTAAAGTAACCCAATGTTACTAATTAAGGTCTACATGGAGATCTTGCAGTCAGTTCTAGCTAAAATGTAAACATTAAAAGCTCGTTTTAAACTGAAGGGGAAAAAACGGGTAAAAGAGATTTTTAAAAATCAAACTGCCATGAAAACTGCTTTACCCAAAACTTTGATTATCCATAGGCATAATTAGGTTACCTGTCAGGGCAAGTAAAGTTTAGCCATGTGAACAAGTTCCAGTTTTGTCAGAAGAAATTTGAATCCAGTCACCTTTTGTGAATCAGTGAGTTTGTATTACTGTTTTATGACTAGAGCTCTGGGGTAAAAGCTTTTGGAACTTTGTCTGCATGTATGTGTGAGTGTACATGTTTAGATACGTTTTGTGTGTGTACATGTATTGTATATTTGTGCCTATATGGTTCCAGACTGGCTTATAAATAAAAGAACACTCATAAATTAATAAAACACACCCAAATGCTTTTCTAGTTCATGTGAATTTAGTAATCTTTGGTAAATAAGCTGGGTTATTAAAAAAGAAAAAAAGTATTACTGGTAAAGTAAGAATAAAAAATGTTTTCAAATTGTCAGCATACATTTTTTTTTTTTTTTAACAACCGGTAATCAATTTATTAAAACAGTTGACTTCAGCATCTGCAATAGTGACTTCAACCTCCACTCCTGGCTCAATACTGATAGAAGTAATCTGCTTAACAATCTCAGAAGGACTATGCAAGTCAATGAGTCGCTTGTGCATTCTCATCTGGAAACGGTCCCAAGTCTTAGAACCTTCACCACAAGGAGTTTTTCTTGTAGTGATTCTCAAAGTCTTGGTGGGCATCCGAACTGGTCCTTTCACTTTGAGGTTCTTTTCCTTTGCGCCTCTGATCAAGTCAGCACACACCTTTTCCAAGGACTTCACATTGCGGCTGGTTAGGGTAATTCTTATTCGGTGAATCGCCACCTCTGGCTCCACGTGTGTTTTTCCGGTATCTTTAAAAGCCATGGCTGCGGCGCGGCTTCCTGACCGACTTGTTCCTTGCCGGGAGCGAACAGCAGTGAGTCAGGAGCAGAAGCGGGCACAACACGCCTCCGCTGCACCCGGGGTCGCGTCTTCCTCGAAAAAAAAGGTCAGCATACATTTTTGCCTGGGTTTTACTGGACATGTGTATGTTCTTAAGGTGTCAGGGTTTTACACAAAGGTTATAAAACTATAAGCCCAGCCAAAGATAAAATGATCTGTTTGTATGAGTTTTGATAAGTAGGCAAATTCAATATTGTTGATCCAGTGATAATAGCTAAATCTCTGGTTATCCACAAAAATACCTGTGTTCAACTTTTTTTTTTTTTTTTTGAGACAGAGTCTCACTCTGTTGCCCGGGCTAGAGTGCCGTGGCGTCAGCCTAGCACACAGCAACCTCAAACTCCTGGACTCAAGAAATCCTTCTGCCTCAGCCTCCCGAGTAGCTGGGACTACAGGCATGCGCCACCATGCCCGGCTAATTTTTTCTATATATTTTCAGTTGTCCAGATAATTTCTTTCTATTTTTTTTAGTAGAGATGGGGTCTCGCTCTTGCACAGGCTGGTTTCGAACTCCTGAGCTCAAACAATCGGCCCACCTCGGCCTCCCAGAGTGCTAGGATTACAGGTGTGAGCCACCGTGCCCGGCCTTTTTTTTTTTTTTGAGACAGAGTCTTACAAAGTGTTACCCAGGCTAGAGTGTCGTAGTGTCAACCTAGCTCACTGCAACCTCAAATTCCTGGATTCAAGCAATCCTCCTGCCTCAGCCTCCCGAGTAGCTGAGACTACAGGCATGCGCCACCATGCCCAGCTAATTTTTTGTAGCTATTTTTAGTCGTCCGGCTAATTTCTTTCTATTTTTAGTAGAGACGGGGTCTTGCTCTTGCTCAGGCTGGTCTCAAACTCCTAACCTCAAGCAATCCTCCCGCCTCTGCCTCCCAGAGTGCTAGGATTACAGGCGTGAGCCACAGTGCCTGGCCAGTAATTTAAGATAAACAAAATGGTTATTAGAATTTAAATAGAATCCCAAAACAGTCTCACTCCTTAAAAGTATTACATGTACTCAGATTTACAGTCAAGTTGAAGAAGTTTTGAAACTATTTAGAAAGTTTTAAAAATAGCTTAATCTTGATATTCATGTAAAAAAAAGTTACAACTTTGTGTCATTGTTTGAGTCCGCAGGGTTGGTGTTGAAGGTTTTTTCAGTCTACAGTTAAGTGATGTCATGTTGATGGGGCTCAGGAAACTCCCCTAAAATGAAGGCCTCAGAAGTAGGCAGAAGCCTTGTCCGCTGTCTCTGGTCCCATTCTTCCCTGAGGCTAGCCAAAGAAAGCAGAATCCCTCTTCCTCAAGGCAGATCATAAAAGCCAGAACCCCTGTGGTAGGCAGAAAAGAAAATAGACCGAGAGCTTAAGAGACTTAACATTTTAACTTTATAGTGGCAGGGTGACCATTTGAGCTCTGAATTTTCCTTGGTGTAATTTGTCCATCAGTTGAAACTTGTGCACAAGAATTGGCCACGACCAGCTGGAGTCCTAGAAAAACCAGCATGGCTTTCTAAAAGCAAGCCATAAAATCTAAAATTATTTTATGTAAAAACTGGCCATAAAGTAATTATCTGACCTACTTTGTTTTATTATAAAAACCCCCATTCCAGAAAGGGCCCAGCCCCACACCCAGAAGGAAGGAATGCACACTCAGGGAGGCCAAGCAGAATCTACACAGAAAGGCCCTGCTGGGTTTGTCCACTCCGCCTGTTAGCGTTAGACCATCCCCTTTTTGTCCAATCATATTTCTACACAGCTGTCCACACTAAGCATAAAAATGGACGATTTCCCCCGTATCTTTGAATGTTCATTCTGAAAGTTCCCATGTATAATTTGTAATTATTCCTATTAATTTGCCTCATGTCAATGAATTTTCAGCAAATCTTTTTGGGGATAGTAGCCTTTGCTCCCTACAGTTTGGCTAAACTTTGCGGGGCCAGAGACCTTTGATCCCTACAATGTCAATAGATTTCGCTTGGGAATTGTTGGTGATATGGAAGGATCTAATTAGTTAACATCTTTAAAGAGGATATATTCTAAAACTTCTACTGTCGTGGCCCAGATTGCAGAACGGGGGATGGACACAGAAAGAAACACACAGACACACACACAAGACGTACAAGACTGAAGTGGGGATTCCACCAGTCGCTTTATTCTTATACTTTTCTCTGTCCGGCAGCTACTTCCTGGCACGTGACTACCTTGGGCGCCCTGAGGAAAATACATTTTCATTCCTTCCTGACGATTGCTTAAGGGAAGCAGACGTTTGCATCCTAACTTCTTGCATCTTAACTTCTTTATCTCATTACCATATGCAGGACAATGAGATGCCTTGGCTGGTTTGCAAGACCCCAGGCCCTTGGTTATCTGTCATAAAGCTATCTGTCATGAGGAATAGTTCTGTTTGGCCAACAGGCCGGGCCCGGGCCTATTGACCTCTGGCGCCAAGGAGAGCACACCGAGTTTCGCTGACTCTGGGCTTAAGCCAATTTTTGCCCAGGGACGGTCCCTACATCTACTATATTTATAAAACTTAGAAACGATGTTACATTGTTCAAATAGCAAGTCTTCCTAGAATTCTATGTTTGTTTTCTTGGTAGGATTTTCTGAGTTTATTTATCTAATTTATTTATTTATTTTTGAGACACAGTCTCCCTCTGTTGCCCGGGCTAGAGTGCCGTGGCATCATCCTAGCTCGCAGCAACCTCGAAGTCTTGGGCTCAAGCGATCCTCCTGTCTCAGCCTCCTGAGTAGCTGGGACTACAGGCATGTACCACCATGTTGGCTAATTTTTTCTTCCTTTCTTTTTTAACCTTAAAATCCTACAACCATTTTTTATCATACAGGTGAACCCCGATCCTCATGATGGGCTTATTGGTAAGATTTCTGGTAGCGAGCACGGGCACCAGGGCCTCCAAACTTTTTGCATTCACAGCGACAAGGGTCAGCTACCAGCAGGGTCTGGTCCTACGGGATGAGGATGTCCTTGATCTCCTTCTTGGAAGCCTCATCCACATATTTCTGGCAATAGACCACCAGGGCTCTGGAGGTGGACTGACAGCACAAATATGGGCCACATGACCACCATCCTTCACACGGACACGGATGTCCACACCGTGGACCAAGGAGCGAACTGCTCCTTGCCCAGAAGCAGACCAGGTTCTGGTAGCTTGTATTGCAGCGTGGGGGAGCTCAATCATCTCCAGGGGCCGCCTGTTCACCTTGATGAGGCCACTGCCACGTTTGCAGTGTGCAATGGCTGTGACCAAACATTTTCTTGCGTCGAGAGTCGAAAGACCTGCAGGTACTGCAATAGGCCCTTGGACCGCATAGTTACAGGCATAGTTCCTCACCGCATGGCTCCACAACCAGAAAAGGAAAGCTCAGAGCTCTAATTTTTTCTATTTTTAGTAGAGACGGGGGTCTCGAATCTTGCTCAGGCTGCTTTCGAACTCCTGAGCTCAAGCGATCCTCCTGCTTCAGCCTACCCAGAGTGCTAGGATTACAGGCCTGAGCCACAGCGCCCGACCCAAAACTGTATCTTGATTCCTGGTCTGTGCGGTATATCTCATTCACAGGGCGTGGGGAGTGGGCTTTGTGGCCAGCGAGTGCACTGGAGCAGGCTTCCGGGAGGTGAAGGAAGAGGCGAGTGGCAGCGGACAGATGAGACACGTTCGTCATCGTCGGGGGGGAGGCAGCCGCAGCGAGAGCATGGCTGAGAACATGGCAAGCACTTATATGTGGCTCAGAACGACAGTGGCAACATGTCATGTGAAAGCATGAGCACGTGGGTTCGCACAGGAGCTAATACCTTGGTTACATAACTGTGCTAACTCACACCTCCCCGAAGGTTAGCTGAAGACACGCTGGAAATTAGTTTGGCCTAAGAAAACCTATTGCCTATACAAATGAATTTCCCTTACACAGAGTGTAAAAACAGTTAACAGAAAATAATTTAAAATGATAACTGGAATCTAAATAAATTGCTAAGATAAATAAATAAATTAGGTAAGTTAGGCAAATATAAACGAGATACTTACGCATTAAAATTTCACAGGCCGGGTGCGGTGGTTCACGCCTATAATCCCAGCACTTTCTGTGGCTGAGGTGGTAGGATCACTTGAGTTCAGGGGTTCAAGACCAGCCTGAGCAAGAGCAAGACCGTGTCTCTACTAAAAATAGAAAAATTAGCCAGGCATTGTGGCATATGCCTTGTAGTCCCAGCTACTTGGGAGGCTAAGGCAGGAGGATCCCTTGAGCCCAGGAGTTTGAAGTTGTTGTGAGCGATCATCATGCCACTGTGCTCTAGCCCGGGGAGACGGAGCAAGACTCTGTCTCAAAAAAAAAAAAAATTCATATAATTTAGAATCTTAAAGTTTTGTTATAATAAATAAGAGACACTCATTAAATTGTAACAGAGGGAATAGCCTCGAAAGGGGTAAATTGTTTTCAAAGTTGTCTCTTTAAAACCTCCCCCACTCTTCTTGGGAATC
Organism: Propithecus coquereli; assembly: GCF_000956105.1. NCBI lineage: Eukaryota > Metazoa > Chordata > Mammalia > Primates > Indriidae > Propithecus > Propithecus coquereli. Next base: position 3,280,063 of record NW_012144190.1, read on the forward strand.
GAAACCCGTGTCCCTGCCCAGGGCCAGTAATCAGAGGGCAGAGGAGTGTCCCTTAAGTATGTTGCAGATGGTCTGTGCAAGTCAGGATAAGGTTCATAGAAGGGAATTTATGAAGGAATTTTGTGTGTGATCCAGTTGGCTATAATTAAAAAGGAAAATTTGGGGGTAACACAACAAAGTTTTCTTAAAATATTAATTTTCTCTTAATGAAATTACATGATATATTAATTTTAATTCTATAACCTGTTTCCTTTTTTAATTAAAAAAACCTGAGACTTATACCTTAAAAGCTCAACTTCTTTTACGTTTTACTGATTTCAGCCTTTATCCCTTTAAAAAAGCTGGGATGGTAACTCTCACCTTCAACTTTTCATCAGCTCCTGTAATTTTTTTTCCCCTTCTTGTTCTATGTCTTTTGTTATGGCCTGACATTAGAATGTTTTACCTTAAAGGTTTTTAAAGAACAATATTTTCCTCCAATATAACTTAATACTCTACTCTTGGCCTTTCTTGATATGTCTAAATTATTTTATATGGTCAGAAAACTTCTCATGCTGCGCTACGAGTCCTTTGTTCCCCTATTCAAGGTACTTCTTATTTAAAACATTACTGATTCTCTTGCTTTGTTTTTCCAGAGTCATGACAAGTATTAAGTAAATAACAAGTTTATCTGATATCCCCAGGATTTAAAACTATTAAATCCCGCTGGGCCCAACCTTTTATTAATATTTACTGCCAACACCCTGCTACTGAAACTGTAAGCGTCCTCCCTCTAGGCCCAGGGACCATCACAGACAAGGTGATTGTGTGAGATTGTAAGGGCCGATTTAGAGGGATGGAATTAGACCCTCCAGATCAAGGTTGGGCACACAGAAGCCTAAACAAATACTGAGAGTCTCACACTCTACTAACTGAGCTAGCCGGGTGCTCCCCTGAACAAATACTCAAAGAGAGACTTTGCCTTTTTGGGCCATGGGGTTCAAACATCCATCCCAACCAAAAAGAATTTCCTGCTTCCCATAGACTTAGAGCTTACTGGGTACAGTTGTTCCCAGTTATGGGGTTTATACAAATAGATGTTTAATAAGCAATTTATTGGGCCACTTTAGGACAAATTACGAAAGTAAAAATATTGCTGTACAACAATAGTCTCTAAATTCCTTAGTTTAAAATGGTTAACAATGCTTATATTTTATTTAATAAATTGCTACAAGTCTGCAACTAAATCCAAGAATATAGCAGCTCAACACTTTTTTTTTTTTTTTTTTTTTGAGACAGAGTCTCACTCTTTTTGGCTGGGCTAGAGTGAGTGCCATGGCGTCAGCCTAGCTCACAGCAACCTCACACTCCTGGGCTCAAGCAATCCTTCTGCCTCAGCCTCCCGAGTAGCTGGGACTACAGGCATGCGCCACCATGCCCGGCTAATTTTTTCTGTATATTTTTAGTTGGCCGATTAATTTATTTTCTATTTTTAGTAGAGACGGGGTCTCGCTCTTGCTCCACCCGCCTTGGCCTCCCAGAGTGCTAGGATTACAGGCGTGAGCCACCGCGCCCGGCAGCAGCTCAACACTTAATAGATAAATTAATTCTGTAGCCTTGCCTTTGACATTTTGGTTTTTACCCTTATGTTACCTAGAAGCTTTTGGGTTGCTGAGTGCCCGCCCACCTCCAGTCCTGGTGGCCTACAACACTTAATTGGCTGTAAGCCCTTTTTGGCTCCTAAATTCTCTTCACCCCAAGGGTCCCACTGGGGACCTGAATGGACCCAGGGCAGGTAGCGACACTGCCCTGGCAACAATGGGACAAAATAAAAGTCTGGCCATCGATCCTGCCTCTGGAAGATCTTGGCCAAAAGGTGGGAATTATAAACTAAAGATCTTATTTAATCTTGAGTCCCTCTGCTGACTGAATGGAGGCGCACGGTGGTGTGTACCCGTAGCCCCAGCTACTCAGGGGGCTTGAGGTGGGAGGATCACTTGAGCCCAGGAGTTCAAGTCTGTAGCAAGCTATGATTATACTACTGCACTCCAGCCTAGGCAACAGAGCAAGACCCTGTTTCTAAAAATAATAACATTTTTAAAAATCATAAATAAAAATTCTGGTATCTCCATACTTTAAAATACACTGAACGCAGGAAAACCAGCATTGCAATCACTTCATCCATCTGCGCTGGGATTTCTCAGAGTACCGTCAGGTCCTGGGGGCTTAGGCAGCGGCAGGGTGTGAGGTGTCTCTTGTCAATCCCTGTCCACACAGGCTGCTGACTGAGATGGCCGTGGCCCAGTCTCCACGGCCCTTTGGTGTCAGGCTGCTGCTTCCATGCCGTGTGCGCTCTGGCTGTCTTTGCTGCCACAGGCCGAGGCCTGCTGTTGAGTCCCGCAGTCAAAGTGAGCCTTCCCGCACCCCAGGGTGCTGCCCGCACCTGAGCGCCTCTCTCCATCCCTTGCAGGGTAATACCTTCCTCACTAGGGGCATCACCCTGAGATGCGGCCTCTCAAATCCTTTTTTTCCTCACTTTCTTTCATGATGAGGCCCACTAAATCCAAAGCCTGAATTCCTAGCTGCTCCAAAGACCCAGATCCCCTTTCCTTCAGGGCAGGAACGGCTTTATCGCCAAACCCTCCCAGGAGGCGAGTACGAAATACTTGGACTCCACGCTACCGGTGCTGCAAGGAAGGAGAGGCTGCAACACATCTCCTCCCAAAGCAACACAAATGTTAACCGCACGCCACGCACACGTGAGCCACGAGCGCTTATCTTGGGTTGGCTCTAAATGAATCGATGAAGTTCTCACAAGTTACTGCTGAGGTAAGTTCTGTAGTATGTTTATTTTTCAATCAGCACACTAAGGCACAGAGAGGTTAGGTCCCTTGTCCAACGTCCCTCAGCTACAAAGTAGATAAGCCTGGATTCAAACTGCGTGTGGGATCCTGAGTCCATGCACTGCCTTGACACGTGCTACTGCTGCTTTGAGAGCTCTGACGATGAGGGAGGGATGTGCGCAGGGCTAGGGGCCGTTCTGTGGGGCCTGTGCAAGGTCAGCGGCGATGCCCACCCACTCTGGCAGGAAGGCCGCTTGTGGCCTGAAGACCATGTGGAAGGGGGAGCCGGGCAGGGTGAAGTTGGCCAGGTAGACAGTGTTCCCGCCCGCCAGGTAGGCAGCCCAGATCCCAAAAGTGCCCACAGTGATGATGCTGTGGTTACACTGCGTGAGCAGTGCAAAGTCCTTGGCCGGCGAGCCTTGAATGCCATTGCCTGCAAACGTCACATCCCCGAGGGAGCTACTGATGCTCTCCCGGCACCAGGCCATGTCATCGCTGGTGACCACGAAGACTGGGGTGTGGTAGCGGGCCCGGAACCAGTCCATGGCCTGCCGCAGGTAGCCCCGGTCAGCTAGCACGCCCTTCCACACCTTCGGCATGACTCGGACATAGTCCCCCCGGCGCACGTGGACCCCCACGAAAGTCACCTGCCAAGCCCACTTGGCCTGCAGGGCCTGGAGGAACGTCTGGGCCTCCTCGCGCACGTGGTCGTGCAGGGTGAACTCCTGCAGGATCTCGTGGCGCAGGTGGTGGTAGAAGGTCCAGGAGCAGGGGTAGCCCGTGAGGCGCACGTACTTGCCCGGGATGTGGCGGTACTCCTCTTCCATCCAGTCGTTCAGGTGGTAGTTCTGCCAGGAGATCCGGCTCGCCGTGGCGCTGTGCAGCACCGGGAGGCTGATTCTGAAGATGGGGGCCAGGGTGCTGTGCATCTGGGGCGGGATGAAGGCGGGCCGCCCGTTCATCTTGGCCAGGGCGTACAGCGTGGCGTACTCGCCCATCTGGTTCCCCAGGCGGCCTTTGGAGTTGATGGTGAACAGCCCCTCCCGGGCAAGATGTGTGGGGACCAGGACCACGTGGGCTGAGTATGCCCAGGGGGAGGGCACTAGAGCCAGGCGCTGGTGGCAGTGGAAGATGACAGACACCACGAAGATGACGAAGAGCAAGTAGATGGTGGAGGAGGAAGGGCGGGTGACCCAGAATCCCTTGATGGCTGCATGGAGGGAAGAAAGGACATAGTCAGGAGGGATGGCTGGGGGGATATGAGCCTCTTCACTCACGGCCTCCCAAATTCATTCATTCACTCACTCATTCAATCCATCCAAACCTGCCTTGTGAGTACCACAGTGGCAATGCAAGAACGCAGATGCTGGGATCTTTCCACCTGGGTCTGAGTCCCAGCTCCACCCCTTGCTAATGCTGTGTGACTTTAGTAAAGCTACTAAACCTCTCTGAATATTAGTTTCCTCACCCTTTAAGCAGGGATGGTTAGGTGGAACAATTCGAAGGTGTCAATATTCAACCAAATTTTACTACATTTGCAGCCATTTCTGTGCTTCAACCTAACAGAACTACCTCATGAGGCTGCATGAATTAAATGTGATAATTTTGTAATGTTCTTTGAACAGTGCCTAGCACACAGGAAATGCTCTGTGTCGTAAACCAAAGACTTCCAGAGCATCTCCCATATGCCAGGCACACACCAGAGGCAGGAAGCGAGCAGAGAACAAAAGAGACAAGAATCCTTGCTCCGCATCAAGGCGGGCGCCACGTGGAGGTTACAAGCACAGACCAGGAGGCCAGATCCAGAGGCCGGATCTGTTGGCTGGGCAACCTTGGGGATGTTATTTAACTTCTTGTCACCTCCTCTGAAAAATGGGGTTGTTACAGCACCCGCGCTGATAAGTGCTGAGCACTTCCTGTTGCTATTAGTGGGAGAGGCGGACTCAAGCTGGCCACAGACTCTTGAACTCTCTTTCCCCTGAATCTGGGCAGGCCTGTGACTGCCTTGAACAATTAAATATGTCGAAAGTGACACTCTGCCTGTTTCTGACCCAGGACTTAAGGGACCAGCACTTCCCACTTCATGCCTGGGGACGTTCTCTCTTCACTAACACATCAAGCTGTATAGTTTTAGCTTTTGTATGTAGGTCTGTGATGAGCCCGGTTTTTGGGGTTAACCAATTTATTGAGATATAATTCATAAACCACACTATTCACCACTTAAACTATGCTACTGGATGGCTTTTCATGTGCTCACAGAGCTGTGCAACCGTCACCATCAATTTTTGAACTTTTGCATCACCCCGAAAAGAAACCCTGTACCCTTTAGCCATCTTTCCCCCAATCTTCCCAGCTTGCCTCCCCACTCCAGCTATCTGTTTTCTGTCTCCACGGATTTACCCATTCTGGATTTTCCTGTAAATGGAATCACACAATATGTAGCCTTTTGGGTCTGGCTTCTTTCCCTCAGTCTGATGTTTTCGAGGTCCGCCCATACTGTAGCAGGGATCAGAGCTTCATTCCTTTTTTATGGCTGCATACATTTCACTATCTAGGTAGACCACATTCTGTTTCTCACCAGCCGATGGACATTTGGGCAATTTCCGTCCGTTACCTATCGTGAATCGTGCTGCCATGGATATGCATGTACACCTTTCTGTGTGGACACGTGCTTTCATTCTCTCGGGCATCCCCGTGGGAGCAGAGTTGCTGGCCACAGGGTACCTCTGCATTTCATCGTGTCGGGACCTGCCAGGCTTTTGCAAAGCAGCTGCCCCACTTTCCATTCCCAGCAAGCAGCAGTGCACGAGGGTCCCCATTCCTCGACATCCCGGACACTGCTTGCCATCACCTGTCCTTCTGATTATGGCCGTCGTGCAGAGGTGACTGACCGTGGAGCCACACTGTTAACTCTAGTTCCAGCCCTGACTCTGCTGGGCTTACCTGGGCTCCGCGACCCTCGGCTCACCCCCTACCCCCGCATCCCTCGTCCTCATAATGGGACAGATAGCCCTTCTTTGGGAGCTGCTTCCTTTTGAGTCAGCCTCTCCCCCAGCACTTACCCGAGCTCCCAGAAAGTTTTTGCTCCCCAGTGTCCACCGTGTCCTGATCTGCTTTTCTCTTCTCGCCTGCTCCACTCCTCTGACCAATGTCCTGCGGTTTCCCTGTGGCCACTCCAATGGCCTCAATTCACCGGAGTCCTCACTGAAGTACTGGACTGCATGTACCCATACCCCAACTTTCCAGCTTCTGCCTCACCCTCTCCCATCCCTCCCTCTGCCTGCCGGGGCTCTGCAGGCCACCTCAGCTCTGGCTCTCGTCCTCCTCTATTCCAGGGCTCCTCACTTGATTAATCTGACCCTTTGGGGAAATCTGAACCCTCTGGGGCCCTCCTGGAATGGTTTCTCCTGGGTCCCCAGCGAGGTCCACTGGCTCTTACCACGTGAGGACAAACTATGAAATTGCGCTCCCCCGACTGAGGCCTAGGAGAAATGTCTCCTTCACTGCCTTAATTTCCAAAAAGCAAATTAAATCTACTCAAACCCCTCTTTTCACTTAGCTGATGAAAATTCTGTCCCAATCATTCTCACACTACCCACCCAGCTCAGAGTCCTGCCAGGTGGAGAAGCCTCGCTCCCCAGCACAGCCAGAGTCCCTGGCAGGTCCCAAGGCCAGGAAGGGTGAGGAGGGCAGGGACCAGGGAAGGGAGCCTGGGCCACTGGGGGGAAGCCGGCTCAGAACAAAGGCGCCTGCCACTCGGGGGCAGTCGCGTGGAGCCCCAAGCTCAGACAGGCCTATTGCTCTATTGTCACCACTTTAAAATTCTTCATAAATTCTGAACACGGGGCCCCGTGTTTGTATTTTGTTCTGGGCCTTGCAAATCAATGCAGCCATCCGGCGGCCACCTTCTTCCACTTCCTGGAGTCTCAGGAGCTCCCTCTCGTGGCTGTCCATCAGCCTGGACAACCGGAAAGCCGCGGAAAATAATGGCTGGAGGCTGACGTGTCTATGGTGCCCCTGCATGCCAGGCCACGATTCCCCACTGGCCATTTTCCTGTAGGTGGGTGGCAAACCCCAACCTGAACTGAACTCATCTGGGGACAACATCTGGCCTGAAGGGTCAAGTGGCTAACTGTAGACTTTATTTCTCTTAGCATGAACACCCATGTGCTTTGCTGCCGAAACAATTCCATGTTTGATAAGGGCATGTGGCACAGACCCCCGCCAGGGGTACCACATGGTACAGGTCTACGCATCCGGCAATGGTGCCAAAGCGCAGAAAGTTCCAAAACACGCTGGCCCAGAGTGTCAGGGGCTGTGGGCACGGTTTAGCTCATTTAGTCCTCATGACCCCACCCCCAATGAGGAAAGTACATTTTTTTAATCCCTATTTAACAGATGAGGAAACTAAGGCACAGAGAGGTTAAGAAACTTGTTTTAAGTCACACAGCTAGGAAAGAAGAGGGGCCTGGATTTGAACCCAGGGAGCATGGCTGGGGAGTCTGGACTGTCAATTACTGTCCTGGCCTTTCGAGTATGTCCCACGGAAGAGCAGTCCCCTACCAGTCCTCACTCTCTGCCCAGTTACACATGCAATCTGACCTGCCCTGCCTCATGGGGCCTCCATTATTTCTGGGCCACTGAGGCAGGGATAAAAGGGCTGTGGAAGCCCAGAGCTGGGGGCTGCACAGTACCATGCTGAGCCCACCTCCGGGCTGTGCCCCAACAGGCCCCGCCTTCCCTGTTCTTCCAGAACTTGAGGAACCTCCCCCTACTCTCAAAAAAAAAAAAAAGTTTCCTCCTCAACTTGGGGACTTGTTTCTGCTCCTGCTGCCCTATCCCCTCCCCCCACCCTCCAAGGCACCCTCAGGGGTGCTAATCCTCAGGCCGCTCAAGCAATTAAGACCTGAAGTGAGGAAGAAAGCAGCCCTCCAGGGAACAAGAGTTTAAGAGATTTCTTGTCCCTGGGTGGGAGGAAAATACAGGGAGACCTAAAATTTCTTCCTGAATTTTCTCTGGCAGCAAAACTAGCCTCCCGTGTGGCGGCCCTGGCCTCCTTCAGGTCTCAGCCCAAATGTTCTCTTCACCCCACTTAAATCTGCAGCACCCCTGGCCCCCACTTCCCTACGTGCTTTTGCTCCAAAGCACTTGACACCTTCTCACATTCTAGAGAACGGGATTCTTTGCTGCTGTTCTGTGTCTCTGTCCCTCCAGCAGGTGAGCCTGCCGCGGCGGGGGTTTGTGTCCTGCAGTGTCCACGCGCGGGGGGCTCAGGCAGGACCAGCAGAATGGATTAGGGCCGTGAATCTTATCACAGCACTCTACCCCCTGGCTCACACGCGGCCTGGCCAGGATCCGACATGCCTCGCTTTGATATGGGGATGTCTCGGCCCCCTGTCCCTTCCTCTTGCAGCTAACTCCGCCTCAGCCCCACAGCTTTTGGAATCACTTCTTTCAATCCGACGTCCCTGCCCCTGCCACAGTGGGCCCCTTCGGGCTCCTCTAACATGCAGCCTAAGAGTCACCTGGAACCAGAATCTCCATGGCCCTGGCTGTGCCCCCCATCCCCCAGGGCAGGCACAGGGCAGAGGATCCCCAAACCCCTGTCGAGATTGGGCCCACACTATGCCACAGTACGTGCTGCGGCACTCAGGGCCACACAGCAGCAAAGGCCATGCCCCAGCCTCCCGAGGCCCTTGCTTTTCTCAGCAGGAAGTGACAGAAAACATTATGTTTCTAGTCAAATCCATTCAGATATGGCACAGAGTTGGCAGCAACATTTGCATGAAAATTTCCCCACGAAAGCACTGAGGCCAGGCAGGACGCTGGCGCCGGGGAAGCTGCCTTTGAGCTCTGGCCCCTCACTCCCTGGGGGGCCCACATCCCCCTGGGCCACTAGAACCCTGAGGCCTGAGGTGACCTCAGCTCCTTCGCTGCCCTCCCCACCATCTTATAAAGCAGCTGAGGTTTTTGGGTTTCCCCAAGGCTGATCTGATCCCTCCAAGAGGGCGGATTTTTAGGGCTTGAAAACGACTGACCTTATCGTCCAGTTAACCCACAGCTGACAGAAGCTTCGGGAGAGTAGAAGGAGGGGCTGGCCTGGGGTCACACAGCCAGAGGCAGGAGCCCCACCTCAGGGCAAGCGGCCCTGACCGCCACCCACAGTGTCAGCCCCTGCCTGGATCATGGCCACCACGAGGCAGCGCTGAGCCAGTGGGGCAGGGGTCGCGTGGGAGTGGAGTGGGACCCCAGACCCAGGACCCACACGTTGCGGCCGTTCCCTCCTACCTGCCTTGAGCCTCCTAGGCCAGTCCGTTCGGGGCTGTCCGGCTGCAGGACCGCTGGGGGCGACAGCGCTGGCGTCCCACACAGTCGCGGGTGGCCTGGCTGGCAGGGGTCCCTGCGGGGAGAGCAGGGGTTGGGGCGGGGGTGGGGGCAGCAGTGGTGTTGGATTCTGCGGGCTCTGAGCTCCCGCCCAGAACCCCCACTAGCCTGGGGCCTGAGAACAGACACTCGCCACTCCCTCCCGAGAGCCCACCACGGCTGCTGCTCGGGCCGGAAGAAGAGGCTGAGCCTTCGGGGAACTGCCTGCGGGCCCAGGCCCAGGACAGTCTCTTTTTGGGCTCAGGTTTGACCAACGTCAGGGGCCTAAGGGCTGGGGGTCAGGGGACTGCATGCCAAGAGACTGGAAAAGCAAGCCTGGGTCCCAGATGGATCCCAGGCGAGCGGCCTAACCCCGGGTCTGCTGGGAGCGTGGCTAGACTCTGTTCCTTAAGAGGGTGGGGTTGGGCTACAGATCCCTGGGGGGTAGCGGCTGGGGGACATCTGGGTCCTCATGGGCAGGAACTGGCTTCTGGATCCCTGAGGAGCTCCAGGGGACTCACAGCCTGGTCCCCCAAGGTGCTAAAGGCCAGAAGGTGGTGCCCCTGAAATACCCAGCAAGAGGTAAGTGGGACATGGGAGGGCTGGGTCTTTAACAAGGCTGGAGCTGAGGGGCCAGGGAAACACCCGCCGCACGAGCGAGCGCAAAATGGCGCCAGGCTCCTTGGGAGGGGAGGAGGGTGATGCCCCTCATCTGAGGCGGGGGAGGCAGAGTCTGCACATGGCAACAGCAGTGGGGACACAGGGGCGGTGAGATCGAGCTGGGGGAGGGTGTGAGCCACCCCCCACCCCCAGGGTGCCCTAAGACTCCCAGCCCAGGAGCAGGCCTGGGTGCGGATTTGGAGCCAAGGGCCTGGGCGGGGGCCAAGAAAGGCTCCAAAGTCCCCAGTCCAGAGTGAGCTCCTCACTAGAGGCTGCCAGCCCTGGAAGAGGAAAGTGGGGGCATTTCAGAGCCAAGTCTGTCCTAGCTCCTGCCATCCCAGGGTTCTGGACTTCTGTCCCCCTTGGGCACCATGGAATCTGGCACCTGCCCTGCCCCACCCTCCTGCTCTCTCCTCCCTCATTACATACCACCCCTAACATCTGTTCCCCATCTGTTCTGGGGACCCTTGGATGGGTGGAGAATGTGGGGACTCCGATCCCTAGACCCTGAGGCCTAGGATGGCAGGAGGGGGCTGAGATGACCCAAAAGTCCCAGAAATCCAACCTGAGGTCCCCACACCCAAGTCCTAAAGGGAACCCAGGCATCTGCTTTCCGAACTGCACAGGGACCTGCATGCTGCTCCCCAGCCCCAGGCTTCCAGCCCCCAGGCCCCCCACTCTTTTCCTGAGCTCAACTCTCTGGGCTTGGCACTCAGGTGGGAAAGGGTTAAGGGTGGAGTACGGAGGGGGTGGTGGGGGGGGTGGATGGCTGGGGGGGTGGGTGGATGGCAGGGAGGTTGTTTGGTGATAATCCCCCTCCGTGCCCAGGGTGTGGAGAACAAGGTTAGGGCCCCAAGTGGGAAAAGGCCACCACTCTGATCCTGGTGGGCTGGGGCCTCAGCCTCTCGCTTCTGATCCCCCGCCAGCCCGTCCTTTCCCCTTCCCTCCCCTCCCCAGGGCCTGCCCAGCTGGCTGCTGTCCTCAGGCTCTCCTGGGTGTCTTGGGGCCCACCTGCCTGTCCCTCCCAGCCCCCAGGGCCTGCCAGCCTTGGTCCCTCGCTTCCTGGGTGCCCGGCCCACCCCGTATTTGCCCCCCTGTCTGTGAGGTTCCCTCTCTGGACCTGGCACTTGCCTTGGGCCTGTGCTCCTCTCCTGGCTTCACTGTCTCTGCCTCCGTCTCTTCTTCTACTGCTTTGCCATTGAGTCTCCATCCATCCCTCAGTCCCCTGCCCAGTCCAGCCCTGCTCCGTCTCACCCGGGTCCCTCTATAGGTTTGCGCGTCTGTCGGGCCTCGGCCGCTGCTCTTGCCCAGCCCCTGCCTCTCCCTGGGGACCTCTGCCCCCTCGACACTGACGGATAACTCTGGGGTGTTAAGCTACGGATTAGTTCAGGCAAAATTCTCAATTTTGCTTGCGTTCTTTCCCCTTTGGGTTATGTAAACAGTAATTCTCCCCAGATGGAACTATTTTCCTCGCTTCGAAGCAGCCGGGAGGGGGCTTGGGCAGGCTGGGGTGGAATGTGGGCGTTCGGCAGGGAGCCGGGTAGAAGCCAACTGGCTAAGGTCCCCAGCCCCGACACCTCCTCTCCTCTCCAGGTGCTTGCCCTGCTGTGACCATGCCTGTGACCTTTGCCCTCTTGCTCCTCCTGAGCCATGCCACCGCGGACCCATGCTATGATCCAGGGGGCCAGCCTCGCTTCTGCCTCCCGCCAGTGACCCAGCTGGCCGGTGTGGCAGCTTCCTGCCCTCAGGCCTGCACCCTCTCCCCAGGGAATGGCCTCAGCCCCGGGGGCACCTGCAATGGCAGCCTGACCCTGGCCCTGGGTGGCCCTTTCCTCCTGACATCTGTCAGCCTGCGCTTCTGCAGCCCGGGGCCCCCAGCCCTAGTCCTGTCTGCTGCCTGGGCTGCTGGGGGTCCCTGGAAGCTGCTGTGGCGCAGATCTGCCTGGCCTGGGGCCTTGGGGGGCCCTGAGAGGGTGACTTTCCGCTCCACGCCAGGCCCTAAGGCCAGTATGGCAGCCAGCCACCTCCGAGTGGAGTTCGGAGGCCGAGCGGGGCTAGCAGCTGCTGGGCTAAGAGGTCGCTGCCAGTGCCACGGACATGCGGCCCGCTGCGCCGCCCGTGCCCGGCCCCCTCGCTGCCGCTGCCGCCACCACACCACCGGCCCAGGCTGCGAGAGCTGCCGCCCGTCCCATCGCGACTGGCCCTGGCGGCCCGCCACGCCCCGGCACCCCCACCCTTGCCTGCGTGAGTCCTGGGCCTCTCCCCACCCTGCTCTCCCCATCCTCATCCACCACGACGACCCTTGTCCCTACAGGGGCGAGACGCTCCCGTCCCTCCCCAGAACTGCACGCTCCTTGCTTCTCCCCACACTGTCTTGGATGCAGTCTCCTCCACGCCTCCTCCTCACAGCCTCCCACCCCCTCGCAGCCTGCCCTGCATCTCAGCTGCGCACAGGCCTGCCCACCCAGCGGGGCTCATCTCTCCCCAACATTCATTGGCCTGTGATGATGATGATGATGATGATGTAAATGACATCTCCCGAGCACCCAGCCCAGGGCCTTGCTGGTTGAACAGTTGTAGGAACAGGGCAGCTGGGCGTTTCCTGACTCCTCACGCCAGCCACACAGGGAAAGTATTGAGTCATTAAACACACATTTATCAATCGGCTACTATGTGCCAGGCAGGGACTGTCAGCAGGCCCAACCTACAGATGAGGAGTCTGAGGCTAGAGGTAGGAAGCCCCTGCACGAGGACTCGTGGCAGCTGTGTGTGGCAGGGCCAGGATCTGAGCTTGGGAAGCTGAGTTCTGGGGTCTCAGCTTGTCCCTGCCAAGCTCCTGTCGGGTGCTGTCACACCAGGTGTTCTAGAGTAGCGGACAGGAGCCCAGCCTCAGTAGCCAGCTAGACTACCTGGGCCCAAATCCCAGCTCCTCTGCTTGCCAGCTGAGTGACCTTAGGCAAGTTACTTAACGTCTCTGTGCCTTGGTCTCCTCCCCTGTGGAGTGGGGATAGTAACAGCAAATCCTTCATAGGCTGTAGTGAAAAGTCACTGAGCTTATGTACATAAAGCCCTTAGAATAAAGCCCGATACAGTACCTCACGCGAAGGAAGAGCTCCCTGAGCCATCAGCCATGTCACGATTCCCCAGGTAGGGAAGGTGAGACCCAAGGGGGAGCGTCACTTTCCCTAAGTCTCGCTGCCAGCAAGGGGCCGGACTTGGAGAGCCAGGCCTTCGTAGATGCCATGACTATCCACTGGGCCACCCAGCTGGACAAGCGCCCCCAGGCAGGTCCTGCTCAACGGGGCCTCTTCCCGTGGTGCTTCCGCTTCTAGCCAGGCCCTTCCCGTTTCCCTCCAGCAGCCCCTCCTCGGGGACAGTGTCAGCCCCTTCCAACCCTCCCACCTCCAGCCTATGACCCTTGGTAAAGCGTCTGAGTGTGTTACCAGCCCTGGGAGGTAACTGTGCTCCACCGACAGACACAGACACACACACACCTGTGTGCACAGACACGCGTTCCCTGGCCTTCCCTCTCTGCCTCCCACGTCCTTTGCTACGCTCCCATCTTTCCTCACACGTGAAGAACATCCCGTGGACCAACTCACAGACTATCCCCCCGCCCTTAGCTCCCTACTCTGCGCTCATCCCCATTCAGGACTTCCCTGGAGGCCACCACTGTCCAGGATTTGTGTCCCCCCTGCCAACTCAGGGCCTCCACTCAGTGGGCCCATTCCCACCAGCCAAATCTGAAGATCTGTCCCCTGCAGGGGAGAGAGGGCGGGGAGACTCACCTGGCCCAAGGGCGGGGTGGGCTTCATCCAGGGCCTGGTCAGGCTGTCCTTCTGAGGCTTGCCAGATGTCCCCAGGCCGAGCTGGGCACTGTCCTCCAAGCCTGGGTAGGAGACTGGCAGCGCTGTGGCGGAGAAGGGTGGGGTGAGATGAACTCCTACGCTGGGCTTTCCAGACATGGTGGTCTGCATCTCCCCTCTCCCATCTGAGCTTTCCAGAGGGGAAGTGAGGTGAAGTGGGTGAACCTTGGGTCAGGAAGACTCCAAAGCCTGACTCTACCCACTGATGATCTCAATAGCACTGCCACCACTAATGGCCACAAAAACCCTGGGAAAGAAGGATCAAGATCCCCACTGGACAGGGAGAAAACGGAGACTCAGAGAGGGAAAGTCATTTTCCTAAGAACACACAGCTGTCTCAGCTCCCTGACCACCCCACAGCTCCTCTGGACTCTCTGGGGCCTGCCAGTCCAGGCCTCTCAAACCTCTCAGAGTCAAAACCCTCTTAAGTCCCGGTCCCCTCAAAGAGTGGCCCATGAACCCCCCACGTCAGCATCTTACTTTGGAATCCTTGCTAGAGATCTAAATCCCTGGGCCCGGCAGAAGCCCTGGAATCTGTGTTGTTTTCTCAAAAAATGTGTCCCTGGTAATTCTGATGAGCAGTAAGGTTTGAGAGCCACTGCCTTAGAAAACCCAATGAATGCTCCCAGGAAAATGTACATCCTAAATAACCCTCACATGATCTGCCTAAGAATTACTAGAGTGTGGTTGCTAAGAGCACAGACTCTGGACCAGAAGTCTTGGGTTCAAATCTGACCTCTGACCACCCCCTAGCTACATTACTTTAGGCAGGTGATGTCACCGCCCTGTGCCTCAGTTTACCTCATCTGTAAAATGGGGATGATGAGTACCAACCTCACAGAGCGGTTGTGAAGATGAGATATGTCAAGCACCTGGCATGTGGAAGCACAAGACAGCTCGGTGCCAGGCCCTGGGTTGAGCACTTTATATTAATATCTGCTCTATCTCATTTAAGCCTCATGAAGTAAACACTACACATGCCATTTTACAGCCAAACAAACCGGGCTACACAAAGAAGTCACGTGCTCAAGGAACATACAACGGTAGACATGGGGGTCTGGCTCCACAGCCCACGCCCTGCCCTTCTCTAGGCGCCCACAGTTTCAGACAGATCTTCAGGAGGCTCACGAGTCCCACCGGGCTTATCCAGCTCCACTCCAACGTACCCATTTTAAAGACGAGAATGAAGATGTTTTGGGACTCAGGCTTACCCAGGGAGCCCCAGGCAGTCTCTTTCGTGTTGGATTCTCCCTTTATTTCCTTCCATGAGGGCAGGGCAGTGGGGAGAAAGCTGGGGACTGGGGAACAGAAAGCCTGGCCCTGATGCGCCCTGCCCATGTTGCTCCTAGCCTGCTCCTGCAATCAGCACGCTCGACGCTGCCGGTTCAACTCTGAGTTGTTCAGGCTGTCAGGTGGTCGGAGTGGGGGTGTTTGTGAGCGGTGCCGCCACCACACAGCTGGGCGGCACTGCCACTACTGCCAGCCGGGGTTCTGGAGGGACCCCAGCCAGCCTATCACCAGCCGCAAGGCCTGCAGGGGTGAGTATGGCCTGAGGCCAGGCCCAGGCGGAAAGGAGGCAGGGTTAGACTCCCGGGTCTGAGGGAAGAGGGGTTGGGGGCCTGGACTCCTGGGTCTGACGGGGGAGGCGGCTGCAGAATTGGGAGGGAGCATCTGGGACCCAGATACCCTATTCCCCCAGCTCCTCTCCTCATGCAGCCTGCCAGTGCCACCCTATTGGGGCCACAGGAGGCAACTGCAACCAAACCAGTGGGCAGTGCTCCTGCAAGTTAGGGGTCACAGGCCTGACATGCAACCGCTGTGCTCCTGGCTACCAGCAGAGCCGCTCCCCCAGTATGCCCTGCCAGCGTGAGTCCTGAGGGGCAGGGCCACAAGTCCTGACTGGGGTGGGAAGGACACATCCCAGGGGGCAAGGGTGGTGAGGGCTGGGGGCCTGGGACATGGGATCCAGAGGCTGAAGGCTGGACTCCGGGTCTTCGGGAAGGCAGGGACTGAAACTCCAGACTCTTCAGTCTCGGGCAGAAGAAGCCCGGGGGCCGGGACTCCTGGGTCCTGGGAGAAGACGGCAAGGGACACTTGCACTCTTGGGTCTTAAGGAACTTAACACTTAGAGTCTGGATGTCTGGATTCCTGGGGGAGGGGTGGGGATGGCGAAGAGGTTAAATTTTGTCTTTGGTCTCACAGGAATTCCAGAGGCAACAACCACCCTTGCTACTACCCCTGGTGCTTACAGCTCTGGTAAGACAGGCTGGCAGCAAGAGGGATTGGGGATGGGCTGACTGGGTCATCAGTCACACTGAATGGGATGCAAGGGTCACCCCTCGAGCCCAGTCCCAAGGTTTAGGCACCCCAGCTGGCCATCAACATGGAATGCAGGGATGGGTGGGGCAGTACGCTGTGGTCCAGGCCTCAGGAGCCCACTGCAGACAGCCTGACCCTCCCCAGACCCTCAGTGTCAAAACTACTGCAATATCTCGGACACCAGGGTACACATGAGCCTTCGGAGGTACTGCCAGCAGGACTACGGTGAGTGCTGGGGAAAAAAACAGCCGGAGGCAGCACAGATGATGGGATGACTGCCTCCACGTCTCTGGCCTTCAATTTTTTCATCTTAAATGGGAAAGGGTGTTGGATTCTAAAGGGTACTTCCTGATCTAGGAACTGATGGGACAGAGGACAAATAGGGGAGGGGGCAGTGGCGAGGAGGTATTCACTACCTTCCTGTATCTCCTCTTCCCCCATATCTGGAGCTTGTAGAGTTCCACTGTCTCCTTCAGCCTGACCTCTCTTGAGGGATGGAAGGAGAAAGAGGAACTGGTTGAATGGAAGGGGCCCTTGCCCTGTCCTGCCTATCTCGGATCCTTTCTGCCTCCCTTCATGGTCCCAGATTATCTGAGCCTTAGCCCCACTCCCCACAAAGACTCACTCCACAATTTCCTAATCTGTCAGTCCACACCTGTCCAGTGACCCTGGGGCCTACGACCTCAGGTAACTCAAGTCTCTTAAACACTCAGATATTCAGCCCAGCCCACATTTTTCTGAATCACTGCTAGTATGACCTTAACCCTCAGGTTCCAGGGACCAACCTCTACTTTCTGGCCCCCCAAATTCATCCCAGGGCCCCTCTCCCAAAAATACCTCTCTTTTCCAAGGGTTCCACTACTGATACCTTCTGACCCCGCTGTATTAGAGTTCCTGGACCTGACTTTTCTGCCTTGTTCCTGGCCCCACCTACCGTAGGGTCCCTTTATACCCCCACCCCCATATCTTTACCATAATTCCTGTAGTTTTTCCTCTTAAAATGACCCCCAGAGCCCCACCCAACAAATCCCAGGCTCCTGGGCTCCTGTCCCTGTCTGGACTTCCTTCCTCCAGAGGACAACACATAGCCCCTCGCCCTTCCCAATCATAATCCTGGAACCCCACCTGGCAAACCATAAACCCCACCCCTCCTAATCCTTCACCCTCCCTTGAGTGTCTCCTCCAGCAGGCCCCACCCCTCACGACTTAGGTTCAAACCCTCAAAGATTCAAGAGCTCTCCTTCTTGACGCGATCCCTGACACCCACCCACTAGTCCTGGGCCCCTCGCCACCAGAACTGACCCCAACGGGACCCTGTAGGCTCCCCCCAGCCTAGGCCTGACATCTTCCCTCCCCTCAGTTCTCCACGCGCAGGTGCTAGCGTCTGAGGTAGCGGGCCAGGCGTGGCGGCAGCTGGCCGTGCGCGTGCTGGCCGTGTACAAGCAGCGGGCATGGCCCGTGCGCCGCGGGGACCAGGACGCCTGGGTGCCCCGCGCTGACCTGGCCTGTGGCTGCCTGCGTCTACGGCCAGGCACCGACTACCTGCTGCTGGGCAGTGCTGTCGGCAGCCCAGACCCCGCGCGCCTCGTTCTTGACCGCCACGGCCTCGCGCTGCCCTGGAGGCCGCGCTGGGCCCGGCCGTTGCGGCGGCTGCAGCAGGAGGAACGTGCCGGAGGCTGCCACGACCTGAGGCCTTCGACACCTAGCCCGAAGGCTGAGCACTAGGCCAGAGCTAGAACACCTTGAACCCAACCAAGAAATTTGGAAGCAACGGTGAAGCAGAGCCTCCCACCTCGACGGAGCATCGGTGGAGAGCCAATCAGACGTCGCGGAGCCCCTGACGTCACTGTGCATGCGCCAGCACCCACCAGCGGCGTAGGAGACTTAACGGGAGCCGGCAAACTGCAAGCAGGACTTTTCATCCAGCAGCCCTTCATTTGGCCTGTGGCCTGTTCCCCGCCTGAGATCTATTCCCCGAAATAAAGTCTCAAATCTTGAGGAATTTAAGCTACAGACCCCTAATCGATGCTGGGAGAGTCTGTAGGGGCAAAGGAAGAAGGCCTTGAGTAAATATGCGGAGTGAAGTCTTCACTAGAGCTCCCTGACAAAGTGGCCAATCCAATGAGAGAGGCCCTCTGACGTCACTGGGTGCTAGTCATATTTGTGTTGCCCGATGATAGGCCAAATGCCAGTGGGAGGGGTGTGGCTGGTAAAGGCGGGAAATACAATGAAGGAAGGGACAGCAGTTCCAGATTTCCAGAAAGTTCCAGACATAGGAACTTTTGATCCCTGATAGGCCTCCGGATGGACTCTGAGAAAAGAATAAAGGGACTTTGAGTGATTATGTGAAGAGGGTTCTGATAGGTTCACCTGTGCTTGAAATACAATGTAGACTCATTCCTGAGAGAATAGCCAATTGGGAGCCACAGAGTTGTATGACATCACTTGGTACTAAGCAGAATTCTATTCCTATCCAACAGTTGGGTACCTACAGGCCAGAAGGGGTGGGGCTGAAAAGGCAGGAGATAGTACATACTAGGGAACAGAAGGTTGTCACCACCTAGGACCTTCCTTGTCGTCCTGATCTCTGCCCCTGCACCCACAACCAACGACACAATTTCACATTTGGGTGACCTCCAGCTGAGCCCAGGGTGGGGACATCCCTGAAGCAGGAATCTTTAAGGGATTTTCTAAGAAGAGCTCCCTGTTCCAGCAAAACTATGTTCCTTGTCTTTGCTCTTTTCATGCTCTCTTGAAGGCAATTCCATTGGGCATTCACCTCCCCCTTACTCCACCTTCATGTCCAATCCATCAGCAAATCCCATCCACTCCGACAAAATATGTCCATAATTCAACCATTTTTACCATCTCCATTGCTACCGACTTGGTCCAAGCCACCACCGCTGCTCACCTGGATCATTACAATCATCTCCACACTGGTCTCGCCAATACCCCCTTAGAGTCTTCTTCACACAGAAGCCAGGATAGTCACTTTAAAACTTTAGGCAGGTCATGTTACTACTAGGCTGAAAACTCCGGGATGGCTTCCATCTCTCGGAATAAAATCCAAAGTCCTTGCCCTACCCCAAAAGGCCCTACATGATCTACCCCCCCGCCACATATCACTGACTACACCTCCTACAACTCTTCCTCATGAGCGCCACTGCAGCCACCCTGGCCTCCCCCTTCCTTAAAAAAACGAGCACACTCTGCCCCAGGGTCTTTGCACTTGCTCCTCTCTCTTCCTGGGACACACTTCCTCATTTAACAGTAAGCTGGTTTCCATATGTCATTGAGGCTTCCCATTAAGCAGCTTAGGCTGGCTCTGTTGGCTTGACACAATGAAAGTTTATTTCTTGCTCATGTAAATGTCCCATGCAAGTTGGCAAGGGGTGGTTTTCCACAGAGTAACTGAAAGACCCAGACATTCACCGTCTTGCAGCACCAACCACAACCCAGGGTGTCCTCGATCACTGAGGCAGGGACAGAGCAAAAGCACTGAATGGTCCCACGCGTACAATAAAATCTTCGGTCCAGGAATGACTCCTGGCCCTTCCATGTACAGCTCATTCATCAAGATTACTCACACGGTTCCACTCGACTGCATGAAGGCGGGGGAAGTGGAATTCCCTTATGCCCAGAAAGAGAGAAGAACTGGCATATTCATTTCCTATTGCTGCCATAACAAATTACCATACACTCAGCAGCTATAACAACACAAATTTCTCATCTTACAGTTCTACAGATCAAAAGCCCTACAAGGGTTTCACTGGGCTACAATCAAGTGTTAACAAGGCTGCATTCCATCTGGAGCCTCTAGGACAGAATCTGTTTCCTTTCCGTTCCTAGGTTCTAAAGCTACCCACATTCCTTGGCTCATGGCCCCTTCCTCCATCTTCAAAGCCAGCAATGGGAGGTTGAGTCCCTTTCACACTTAAAGTTTCTCCTGCCTCTTCTTCTAGCCTCACATCTCTTTCTGACCACAGCTGGGAAAAGTTCTCTGCTTTTAAGGATTCATGTAATTAGATGGAGACCACCTAGACCATCCAGAATAGTATCTATCCATCTCAAGGTCCTTAACCTTAATTACATATGCAAAGTACCTCCTGCCATGTAAGGTAACATATTCACCAGTTCTGGGGATGAGTCCGGACATCTTTGGACACCATGATTCTGCCTTCCACAACTGGATATAAGTGACTACTAGAATTTTCCATCGTGGGTCTCTGCTCAAATTTCACAATATCAGAGAGAACTTCCCTGTCTACCCTAACTAAATAGCAGCCCCCTCCAATCCTTCTCAAATCTTTTATCCTACTTTATTTTTATTCTTATTGCCACCCGATATATTAAATGTGTCAATTTGTTTTACTATTTTTTGTTCCACTAGAACAGAAACACCATGGTAGCGGGGATTTTGTTTTGCTCATGATGTATCTCCTGCATCTAAAAAAGGGACAGACTCCTAATAGATGCTCCATAAATATTTATTGAAAGAATAAATCAATGAATGGTCTAACTTGCAGCCCAACTTACGGAAGTGGTACCTCATGCCATCTGTATCATTAGGATTCACAATATTACCTAAATAACAGTGGTCTAAAAGATAAGAGTTTATTTCTCTCTTGCATAAAAGAAGTTTGGAGGCCAGACGCATTGGCTCATGCCTGCAATCCCAGCACTTTGGGAGGCTGAGGTGGGAGGATCACGTAAGGCCAGAAGCTCAAGGTTACCATGATCTATGATTGTGCAACTGTACTCCAGCCTGGGCAACAGAGTGAGACTCTGTCTCTAAAATAATAATGAATTTCTGTCCATGAAACCTACAAATAATAATAAGAAGAAGAAGAAGAAGAAAGAAGGAAAGAAAGGAAGGAAGGAAGGAGGAAAGAAAGAAAGAAAGAAAGAAAGAAAGAAAGAAAGAAAGAAAGAAAGAAAGAAAGAAAAAAGTCTGGAGATAGTCCAGGCACCAGGAACCTTACAACTTTCTTCCCCACCATCCTTAGAACAGTTATCGTCCTCATGGTCCAAAATGGCAGCTACTGCTCCAGCCATTGCATCTGTATTCATGCAGCAGGATGGAGGAAGGCAAAGAGAAAAGATCAAAGGGCCCACACAGCTGACTTAAAAGAATGTCTTCCAAGAGCTAACACACCATCCCTGTATTCTCATCTCATTGGCCAGAATTTAGTCACATGTTCCCATCCAGCTGTAGGAAAGGGTGGGAATGCAGCCTTTAATACTGGGCTGTCTTGGATCCAGCTAAGTAGGGTGTTTTGATATCAAGGAAAGATAATAGAAAGGATATTTGGGGAAATTAGTAGACCCTACATTACAGCAGGCCCTCAACCAATCAGAGCCCAGAGGATCCTATGACATCATGAGGTGCTAGGCAGAGCAGCCTTTGGCATTTATTGGAAAAGAGGCTGAGAGTGGAAGGAGGTGTTGTCTGGCCATGAAATTCCATCCCACCTCTTGCCGCCCCAGCCTCAGATTTGTGTCTTTCGTGTTCACTGCTGTAACCCCAGCCCCCAGGACGTAACGGGTACTGAATAAATATGTGTTGAATAACTAACAGGTCCCATTATTACCCCCATTATACAAATGAAGAAATTGAGGCTAGGCGTTCAGGGAAAACTCGCCTTGAGGTGGGGGTGAACATTCAAACTACGGGTGTTTGGATTAAACATATTTTCAATAAAGACACTGAGCTCAGGGACACGAGAAGACTTAGCAATGGTCACACGCTAAGTAGCCATCATTCAAACTGAGTTTTCTAGAGTAGCGCTGTCCAATACAGTAGCCACAAGCCACTTTGGGCTATTTACATTTAAATTAATTAAAATTAAAAATTCAGCTCCTCGGTCTCATTAGCCACATTTCAAGTGGCTAGGATATTGGACTGCACAGATATAGAAAATTTCCACCCTCACAGAAAGTTCTGTCGGATGGTGCTGCTTCAGAGAGCTCATTCACCAGCACTGCCTGGCACCGTGGCATGCGCTTACAATCCCAGCTACTTGGGAGGCTGAGGCAGGAGAATCACTTGAGCCCAAGAGTTTGAGACCAACCTGGTCAACATAGCAAGACCCTCATCTCTACAAAACAAAGAAACAATCCCAGCACTGTTATTCCCCGTCCCTCAGTTTTCCCACCTGTAAAATGGGGATGATGATATTATAATAGACAATAATCCACAGGATGTGTTTTGAGGGTTAAGTGAGTTAATCTATGCAATGGGCTTAGAACAGTGCCTAAAGCAGACTAAAGGCCAGTAGAATTTGTTATTATTCAAACACCCAGAGGGCACACCTCCCCCAGGAGAAGAGAATCCAGAAGGCGGGAGGGTTTTGCTGGGCTCTGGGAGGCAGTGGGAGTTGAGGGCAGGGAAAGAGGGGTGAGGAGGGTGAGAGGGGCTGTGGGAACCACCCAAGCCTGGAAAGCCCTGGCCCCGCCGCCCCCCACTCCAGGGCTGGGGAGGTAGGAGATGAAAGTGTTGTGCAGAGTGAGGCCCATATGTTCCTTATGACCCAAACTTTGTTCCCAGCGCCCGAGACGAATAGGCGTGAAATCCACATCTGGGACCCACCTCCGGCCTGGCCATTCCCTCCTCCTCTGGGCACGGGGCCCAGTCTGTCTGTGCAGTATAATGGAGGCAGCACAGGTGGCCTCCAGAGCTCGGAAGAGGCCCCTGCCCACCTCGTGTCATTGTCGGATGGCTTCCTAGAGGATAGGACTCCTGAAGTGTACAGAAGTTTGAGCAGGAATTTGCCCAGCAGACAAGGGGGAAAGGGAGCCCCAGTTAGTGGGAACAGTTTGGGCAAAAGTCCAGAGACTGAAGGGCCTGGCATGGGGATTAGGGTTGGCCAGGGTTTGTGGGGTCTCTAAGGCCAGGCTGAGGACCTGGCATTTTTTCCCAGGGGCACTGGGGAACCATGGGGGGTCTGTGAGCAGGGGAGGGGCAGGCTCAGCTTCGTGCAAGAAGCAAACAGTGTTAAAACAGGCCGACATGGGCAATCATCACCACTGAGTTGGCTCAGTTCACTGGGTGAGCCCAGAGAAGGCCCTGAACCCAGCCTAGAAATCAGGAATCTTCTCTCAGAGGTGGATTTTGAAAGACAGAGGAAGGATTTGGGTATGACAGAAAGGCTAAGGAGTGGGGACTTTGTCCAGGGGTCATGGGGAGCCATGGGAGAGGAGGGTCAACTCTGGGCATAAAAAGAACCCTTTGGGATCTGTAGGGGGTAGATTGCAGAGGGAGGGAGACGAGAGGGGGAGAAGGAGGCTGGCGGGAGGACCCAGGTAGGAGAAGATGAGTTCTGAGCTCAGACTGGGATTATGGGGACAGA
The DNA here is from genome assembly GCF_000956105.1 of Propithecus coquereli. Taxonomy (NCBI): domain Eukaryota; kingdom Metazoa; phylum Chordata; class Mammalia; order Primates; family Indriidae; genus Propithecus; species Propithecus coquereli. The sequence continues at coordinate 3,303,442 of NW_012144190.1, forward strand.
AAGAGAGTCAGGAAGTTAAATGTGACCTACACCAGGAAGCCTTTCTCTTAAGCCTCATGCAAAAAAATTCTTTTCTAGACCATCTCTGAATGCCACAGTCCCTATATTTTTACTTCACTCACGCACTTTTTAATCCATTCAACATATTCTCTTGAGGTCTCCCAGGAAAACGCTGGCACTGAGGCCTGAGTCAGATCCGGGACTTGCCCCATCTGAGGGAGTTGGGGGGAGGACAGAGACCTGGGTACAATCATGTTCAGTATGATATGTAACAATGGAGACAGCACAGGGCACTATAGGAGCCTAAAAGAGGCACCTGACCAAGCCTGAGAGTTCAGGGAAGACTTCCTGGAGGAGGTGAGACCCTCCAGGGGCATTACAGAAAATCCAAGTGTCTCCCAGACACACAGGACCAGGCAGACTCTCTGGGGAGAGACATCAGGGGTATGGTTTCATTCAGTCGTGCCCTTTTTGTCTCCTGGGGAACCCTGTGCACCAGGCCCCATGTGCAGTGAGGCTCGGGACCCAGAGATGGGTCAGGCTTGGGGCCTCGAGGGAGGACACACGGGGACACAGTCCCTCTCTAATGAGATCTATGCTCTAATGGAGGTAGCACAGGGCATTGCGAATGTCCACAGCAGGCACTGACCCAGGCTGGGTGGTGAGGGAGGGCTTCCTGGAGGAGGAGAGCCCTACATGGTGGGCAGAGCCTGCTCTTCCTGCAGTATCAGTTGGCCCGTCTCTCCCTCTGCATATCTGTTGTTCCTTCATTGTCTCCGCCTCTGATCAGTTCCATGTCTTTCTCATTATTTCTCCCCACCCCTGGATTGGCTGCCATAAAGAACTACCACAAATGTGGTGGCTTATAACAACCGAAATTTATTGTCTCACAGTCCTAGAGGCCAGAAATCGAAATTCAAAGTGTTGGTAGAGCCATACTCCCTCCCAAGACTCTAGGGGAGCATCTGTTTTATGCCTCTTCCAGCTTCTGTGGCTTCTGGCATTCCTTGGCTTGTGGCCACATCACTCCAGTCTCTGTCTCTGTCTTCAAATGGCCTTCCCCTCTGTCTCCAATCTCCCTATGGCTTCCTCTTATAAGGACACTTGTCATTGGACTTCGGGTCCACCCAGATAATACAGGATGATCTTATCTCAAGATCCTTAATTACAGCGGTGAAGATCCTTTTGCCAGATAAGGTCTCATTCACAGGGTCTAGGTGGTCATATCATTTTTGGGGGGACTCACCGTTAAACCCACTATGTCTTGGGTGTGTCATTTTCCTCGCTGAGACTCAGTCTTCTATTTGTAGAATGGGGCTGATACTCACCCCCACCTCATGGGGCAGCTTTGAGGGTTGAAATTAAGCCTACAGAGTGTGAGGCCAGCCCCGGCACCAGGAAATTCTCAGGCCGGGGCAGCTGCCATTTTACTGATTTATTTCTTCATCAGAGCTCGGTTGTTCTGCTGGTCTTTTCCTGCCAGTTTCCCCGCTTCCCTGCGCATATGTCTCTATCTTGTTTTCTCTGTTTCTCTCTGTTGTGCACTTACACCTTCCCCTCCCCCCACCATTCCACCATTCCTCAACTGTATAACTCTGGGCAAGTCACTTATGCCCTCTGAGACTTGGTTTGCTCATCTGTAAAATGGGATAACAACAATTCTACATCACAGGGCAGCTGTGAGGATGACATGAACGAGTATATAGAAAGTACTCAGAACCTTGCCTGGTGTGTAGGAAGTGCTTTATTACTGTAGCTATTATTATTATTGCTGTTGTTGTCAGTATTTTGTCTCTTTCCCTGTCTCCATAGCTCCCTCTGTCTCTCCAAGTGTCTCCCTCGACACATTTCTGTGTTTCTGAAGCAGTGTCTCAGTGACCTCTAAGCCTCCCGGGTCTTTAAGGGTCTGTCTCTCTCTCTTTCTCTCTCCATCCGGTTTCAAAATAAGTCCTCAAATTCTCTGATGCCCTTCCCTTCAAGAGAGGGAGCCTAATGTCTTTCCTTTTGAGTGCCGGCTAGACTTGGCGACTCTGAATAAAAGATACGTGACTTCTGGAGATTAGGTCTTAAAAGGCTTGAGATGACAGCAGCCCTGGCTGGACAGTTTAACTGCACCCTCATGAGAGATCAGAGGCACCCAATGAAGCCACTCCCAAAATCCTAACCCTCAGACACTGGGAGACAATAAACGTCGTTTCTTCATTTTAAGTCACTGAGCTTTAGAGTAATGCGTCGTGCAGCGTCAGATAATTAATACATACCTTTCTTTCTTGTGTGCTTTCTCTGTGTCTCTCTCCATTTCTGACTCTCCCTGAATGTCTCTGCCTCTTTCCTTCTCTAGTCTTTAAATGTCTGTTCAAACTCGCTGTGCCCGAATGCCTCTGTCTCTCCGATTCCTTCCTAGTCTCTCCCATTACATCGGTGAGTTTGTTTCTGGGCCTCTCTCCCTCTGTCTGGGTCTCTTTATCTCTGTCCCTCTGTTCCTCTCTGTTGAAGTCTCTTTCTCTGCATGAGTGTCTCTATTTATAGATGTGTATGTGTGTGCCTGTCCCCAGGTCTCTCTGTCTCTAGCTCTACGTGTGTGCTTCTGTCCCTCCCTCTCTCTCTATTTCTCTCTGCCTGTATTGCTGTATGTGTGTCTCTTTCTGTGTCTGTCTGTCTCTCTCTCTTTAATATTTGGTGTTTTTCTCTGTTTTTGGATCTCTTTCTCCGCCCCCCCCCCGCCCCCTTTGGATTGGTAGGTCTCTCTCTGCTCTCTCTGTCTCTGAGTCTCTTTGCTTCTAAATGCATGTCTCCATGTCTGTCTGTGTCTCTGTATCTCTGCCTCTACGTGTATCACTCATTCATTCTCTCTCTCCCCCCCCCCGCCCCGCCCCGCCCCTTCCTGCCTGGCATCTTGCTCTCGCATCTCTACCCTGCCAGCTCCCTCCGCCATGTCTCTCAGCATCTATCTCAGCCTTCCCTTCCCTTCCCCAGCCTCCGCAGATGTGGGTCCTCACCTCCAGCTCTCTCGCCTCCGTCCTCCCGGGGCCCCCCTCCCTGCCTCTCTCTCCCTCGCCAGGTCTCTGCCTCCCCCTCCCGGCCAGCGGCCCGCACTGCACCCCAGTCTCCCAGGGGATCCCCCAGCTCGGTTAAGGCAGCCCTGGCGGAGCACCGAGGGGAGCCCTGGGCGGGGGCTGCAGGCGCTGCGGCGGCTCCAGCCCGGGTACCGCGAGCCAGGGAAACCCGGATCCTCCGAGGCCGGCGGCCCTGAGCACGGAGACTGCCGAAGACTTTCCCTGCTCCACCTTAAGCGCCCCCCCTTCCCTTTCTGCGGAGGATGGGAACAGCCAGCTCCGGGCCCCAGGTGTCCCGGCCACCCCCGCCCGCGCGGCCCTAGCGCGGCTGGAAGCTGGGACCAGCCCCCCACCGGCCCCCCAATCCTGCCCCTAGCGCACCCCCCACCACCAGGCCGAGGAGTGTGCACTGCTGTGAGATCACCCGTCCCCCGCCCCCCGCAACAACACAACAAAATTAAATAACACCAAGAGAGAAGAGAGGGAGGGGGAGGAGGGAGGAAGGGACGAGAGAGAAGAGAGAGACAGAGAAACTGAGAGAAGAGGCAGGAAAGGAGGAGGTGGAGAGAGAGCGCGAAGCTGGAGACCGGCAGAGAGGGAGGGCGGGAGGAGGTGAAGAAGCAGAGTGGGGAGAACGAAGAGGCAGGAGCAGGGAAGGGCGAGAGGGAGGAGGGGGAGGAGGAGGTGAGAGATGCAGGATGGAGACCTGGAGTTAGGTGGCTTGGGAGAGCTGAATGAAAAGAGAACGAAGCGGGGAGTGTGGGTTAGAAACCAAGAGGTAGCCCGCGGGGAAGCAGAAGGCAGAGAGAGGAGTAGGAAGATCAGGAGGTAGAGGGAGACTGGCGGGTTCCGGCAAAGGAGGAGAGGAAAAAGGAAAAGCACAGAGAGAAGGAAGAGGAGAGAAGAGTGGGTTTGGAGGAGGGGGTCTTAGTCCCCCGCTGCCTCAGCATTTGGGGAACTGGGACTCCCTGCGGGGAGGCGAGGAAGCCTGGAAGTCCTGGAGGGACAGGGTCCCAGGAAGAGGGGACAGAGGAGCTGAGAGAGGGGGACAGGGCTTGGGGAAGGGGTCCCTCGGAGGCCTCCTGGGGATGGGGGCTGCAGCTCGTCTGAGCGCCCCTCGAGCGCTGGTACTCTGGGCCGCACTGGGGGCGGCAGGTAAGACCTGAGGTTCGGGGCAGGAGCCCCTGAGGGGGGGGTGAGGGCGGGGGTGCCAAGGAGAAGGATGCAGGCTGCTGTCTTCCCAGCTCACATCGGACCAGCACCTGACCCGGAGGACTGGTGGAGCTACAAGGATAATCTCCAGGGAAACTTCGTGCCAGGTGCAGCCTAGGCGGGGACCCAGGAATCCAGCCCCTAGGCGCCTCCTTTAGACTCAGGAGTATGGGTCCCCAGCCCCTTCTTCGCCCCAGGACCAGACGTCCCAACCCCCTCCTCCCTCCCTCAGGAGTCGGGCCAGCCTCTGAACCCCGGGGGCTCACCAAGGGACATTATACATGCGCATTTCAAGTAGTGAGTGGGAGTGAGTGGAAGGAAAGAAAGTGTGGGGGTGGAGATTATGTGTGTGTGTGTGCAGGCAGAAGCAGGCCCTGGCTCCTGCTGGGAACCAGAGCCTTGGTGGCCCGGTCCCCCACCTCCTCCTGCTCTCCCTTGCAACTCCTCTCCTCAATACATTCATTATCCCACTGTGGGACAAGGGAGACTGAAGGAACTACAACTCCCATGGGGCTCTGGGGCTGGCAGGCAGTAGATGGGTAGGCTGACAGCCCTGAGGCCTGCTGGGAGCTGTAGTTCTTTCCACAATGACTTAATTTAAGATGAGTTGGGTCAAAGAGAGGCTTGGAGATGTAGGAAGTCTTAGGAAACTATTCTAAGATTCTTCTAGGACTCAGGATTCTGGATCCCAGAATCCTTCTCCCTCAGACCCAGTAATTCAGGTCCCCAGCCCCTCCTCCTGGGGGATCCAGGAGTCCAGACCACAGCCCTCACTCAGCAGATCCCAGCATTGGGATCCAGTCCCTATTTCTGACTTGCCCCTGCCCCCAGGGCCTCCTTTCTGGGGCCTGGTGAATGCAGCCTGGAGTCTGTGTGCCGTGGGGAAGCGGCAGAGCCCTGTGGATGTGGAGCTGAAGAGGGTCCTTTATGACCCCTTTCTGCCCCCATTAAGGCTCAGCACTGGAGGAGAGAAGGTAAGAGGCCTGGAGGGAGGAGTTACTGACTCTTCTGGGGGTGGGTATGAGAGGGGTGGGGGATGGGGTGCTGGGTGGGAGGTCAGCCTTGGGGAAGGAGGGGATTCCTACTGGGTGGAGAGAAGGTTCCTTGCATTCTAAAATGGATCACCTGTTCTTCCCTTCCCAAACATGGCTCCCTAGTATTCCCATCTCCGTAGAAGCAATGAAAACCAGAACATTTCCCATGCCGGGCAGTTTTAAAAGCCTGATAAGCTCTCTCATCCTCCCAACAACCCCACAGAATAATACTATTATTACATTGATTTTATGGATGTAGAAACTAAGGCACAGAGAAGTTAAGTTACTTGCCTGGGGCCACATAGCTAGAGTGAGTGTTGGGATTTAAACCAGGCAGTGTGGTCCCAGCAGCATGCATGCTGGGACTCACTTTGCCATATTATTTCTTATAAGAGCTGGTGGCACCCTTCAGCCAAAACCCTCAGAGCCATTCCCCATCCCATCCTCTCCCTCACTGCCATTTCCAATCCATGTCCTTTCTAGCCTTACTGCTAAATATTTTTCAAGTCCTTTCACTTCTCACCCCCTCCACTGTCCCCACTCTCATCCATGCCACCATCATCTCCCACTTGGACTGGTGGCGTAGCCTCCTTGCTAGCCTGCCTCTCTGCTTCCTGCAATCCATTTTCCACGCCGCAGCTACAGAGATGTTTAAAACGCACACCAGATCATATCCCTCTCCTGCTCCAAATACTTCTATTAGGTTAAGTAATAATAGCAAACACATAGCACTTACTGTGTGTTTGGCACTCTGTCAAATGTGTTTTATATATATATATATATTCAGTTTATCTAAATAAAAATGCAAAACAAAGGCCTGCACCATTGCACCATCTGGCCCCTGTTGCCACTCTCTCTTTTGTTCAGTGGACTCTGGTCCCACTGGTGTCTTTGCTGTCACTAAAATAGGCCACCTTAGGGCCTTTGCACTTGCTGTTCCCTCTTCCTAGAATACCCTTCTCCCTGTTCTTTTGCAACTAACCCCTGCTTATCCTTCAGGTCTCCATTCAAATGTCACCTCCTTTGAGAAGCTTTTCCTGATCACCACCCCCCCGCCCCCCGCCCACCCCATTTAAGCTGGGTCCCTTATTGCACTTTCTCAGAGCTCCCAGTTCCTCCCGGCATGAATGCAGGATGTAATTAATTAAGCAGTTTCTTATGTGATTCGCTATTTATTGTCTGTCTCTCCCCCATTAGAACATAAGCTTCATGAGGTCCAGGATGTTTGACTACATGTTTATTGCTCTATTTTTGCCATCCGTGGCACATAGTGGCAACTCAGTCCATATTTGCTAATTAAATGAATTCACCAATACTGGGCACCTCTTATGGACCAGCATAGAGCCTGGAAAGTGGTTGGTGCTCAAACTATGCTGAATGATTAAATGATTGTTGGACTCAGAAAATGTAGGAACGGGAAATGGAAGGGAAAGATCTTTACTGTGGCCCCCTGACAGCTCACGCCTCTCCCACAGCTCCGGGGAACCCTGTACAACACCGGCCGCCATGTCTCCTTCCTGCCTGCGCCCCGGCCTGTGGTCAATGTGTCTGGGGGTCCCCTCCTTTATAGCCACCGACTCAGTGAACTGCGGCTGCTGTTTGGAGCTCGAGATGGAACTGGCTCTGAACACCAGATCAACCACCAGGGCTTTTCTGCTGAGGTGGTGGCCACTGACCTGTTACCTGAGACCCTCCACCCTGAGTCACCTCAATTCCTCCTACCTCACTCTCTTAATGCCTAACCCCATCCTCCCCGACAGAACTGGCCTCTCACCCTAAGCACTAATCCTCAACCTGCCTCAAGCCCACAAAGCTAGTCATTCTCTCCTCCTCTTCTGCTGGAGGACCCCCACTCTGTGCTTCCCCCCAGGTGCAGCTCATTCACTTCAACCAGGAACTCTACGGGAACCTCAGCGCCGCCTCCCGGGGCCCCAATGGCCTGGCCATTCTCAGCCTCTTTGTCAATGTGAGCAGAGGCAAGATTCTGAGGAGGGAGGAGCCCAGGGCCTGGGATCCAGGGTCTGAGGGAAGAGGGGGGTGGGGGGGGCAGGGAGGCCCAGGCTCCTGGGTCCTGGGGGAGGGGGGATTGAAAGCGTGGACATCTCGGCTCTTGCTTCCTCGCCTTGCACCCAACACAGGTGGCTGGTAGCTCAAACCCATTCCTCAGTCGCCTCCTTAACCGTGATACCATCACCCGCATCTCCTACAAGAGTAAGTCCCTGGCGTGCTGGGGCAGGGGGACACATGAGGGGTGTTCAAGAGAGGCATCCCTCTTCACTCTGGCCTGATAATCCCACAGATGATGCCTACTTTCTTCAAGACCTGAGCCTGGAGCTCCTATTCCCCGAATCCTTCGGCTTCATCACCTATCAGGGTTCTCTCAGCACCCCACCCTGCTCGGAGACTGTCACCTGGATCCTCATTGACCGGGCCCTCAATATCACCTCTCTCCAGGTGATCCTGTGTGTCCACACCCCCCTCACCCCCAGGCCTGGGTATTTCATTCATTGGCCTGGGCGTCCTCTTGCCTTGCCTACTCGCCTGTCCTCATAGACTGGGGACTCAAGGAGGCAAGAGGGTCAGACAACCCTTGAGGTGGGGTGGGGCTGAGAACAGGCTCCACCCATATGCTCTCAAGGGCGGGGTTTCCTGCGTGACGTCACCAGGACCATTCACTATTCACTCCCAGTTTCCCACCCTCCTTCCCTGGCAGATGCACTCCCTGAGACTCCTGAGCCAGAATCCTCCCTCTCAGATCTTCCAGAGCCTCAGCGGTAACGGCCGGCCCCTGCAGCCCTTGGCCCACAGGGCACTGAGGGGCAACAGGGACCCCCGGCACCCCGAGAGGCGCTGCCGAGGCCCTAACTATCGCCTGCATGGTATGGTCCAATCTCCACCTCCTCCACGTATTGGTCTAACCCGCTTATGTGTCTCCCCGTGGTGTCTCAATATAACACAGACCCACCCCGCTTTGCGGCTTCCGTATGGTCTAGCCTTCTGAGCTCCCCCTTTCTCCCTTCTCCCTGCGTCTCGACGTGGTACACTCCACATCCCGCCGAGGACCACTGCAGGTCCATGATTTGTCCTTCCTCTTCACGGCTTTGTAACTTGGTACATAACCCGAGCCTCCTGGCTGCCTAGTGGTATAATTACCTACTGGTCCGTCCTTCCTGTTACTGTGACTTCCCAAATGGTACAGTCTGGATCCCCTCCCTCTTTCCCTGTGGTACGACCCTGTGCTGTTCCACCGTGCGACAGCGGCCCTCCCGCTTACCGAGAATCAACAAAATACGATTCCTTTCCCTCCCTGCTGCCTCCCTGTGGTTCAGCCCTGCGATCTAATTGGCTTCTCAGCATGGTACAGTCCAGGCCTCCGCCCACCCCCATCAGTACCTTCAAGTAGTTCAGCCTAGTGCTGAATCCGGACATCCTATCCCACCCTCGGTTGCCGCCTCATGGTTCAGCCCAGCGCTGGTCTAGGGTCTCGCCGTTTCCCCGCTTCTCAACCCGGTGCATTCCCATTTCCCCTTCACATCCCTGTGGGGGAGCCCTGCGCGGTCCAGCCCACGCGCCTGCACGGCCCAGCCTGTCCTAACTCCCGCTACCCGTGTCCTCTGTCTTACAGTGGATGGTGCCCCCCATGGTCGCTGAGACTCCCCATCGAGGATTGCGCCCGCCCGTCCCAAGCCTCCCCGCAAGAGAAGGGGAGTAACCCCCAAAGCAAAGCTATTAAAGGGACACAATGCTTCCTGTTTCTCAGTGGTCTGATTCCAGGCGCGGTGGGGAAACACTTGGGTATTAAAAAAATCAGTCGTCAGCCTTCTTCCAGAAACCAATTCCCCTCTTCCTAAGCTTCCACTACTCTGATTTTTTTGGCTTCCCGCTTCCCAAAACAATCATTTGGACAGCGGCCCCTTTAAGCGGCCCCTTTCCTCTCCAGCCTCTCCCCCCGCCCCCCGCAATCAGGCAGCACGCGCAGAGCCATGTGCTTCCCCCTCCTGCCTGCCTCATTGGCCCGAACTGGGTCACGGTCCCGCCCCCAGCACGGCCACCCATTGGGCAAATGTAGGTCAGTGTCCCGCCTCCCTCCGAAAGGCAAGGCAACTTCACGCGCTGAGCCCCTCACGCGCCCTCGCGGGCCTTGGCCGATCCAGGGGTCCTATTGGCTGAGCGTCTCAAGGGGTCGAGACACGATTGGCCCGTGCTTGCAGCCGGAGGGAGGCACGCGGCAGGGGTGCATGCCCCAAGAGGCGGGCGGGGCCAGGGCGGGCGCGGGCGGGGGCCGGGAGGAGGGGCGCGAGCTGTGGCGTCGGGTGTTTTGGTTTGGATTTTTTTTTTTCCGCGAAAGAAGTTTGCTTTGGCCACGCCTCAAGGCAGCCGCCTCCTCCTGCCCCCTCCTCCTCCCCTCCGCGCACACCTCTTGGTGCAGATTGCAAAGCGCCTTCCTTTTCGAGAGCTGCAGATTTTGCAAGAGCCAGGCTCGCCCACCTTGTAGAGGGAGCGCCTTGTGTCCCCGTGCACCCTGCAAAGAGCCGGCCGCTTGATTTGGTCACCCCCTCGCCTAGACTGCATGACCTCCTGGGACCCTTGTGAGTTGCACGTTTCTGCACCGAGGACCGCAAATCCCCGTCGCTCTTAGGATTTGCAGCGTTCTGGATACTGGAGGCTTGCAAGCTACGCTCGCCCGCCCCTGGGCACACACTGGCCCAAACCACTGGAGTGTGCCGGTGACTGGCAGGCCAGCCCTTCGCCTCTCCATGAGCCCGTGAGTCTGGGGGCAGGTGCCCGGCGATGGCGCGGCCTGTGAGCGACAGGACCCCGGCCCCCCTGCTGCTGGGTGGCCCTGCCGGGGCCCCCCCTGGCGGGGGAGCGCTGCTTGGGCTGCGAAGCCTTCTGCAGGGGACCAGCAAGCCCAAAGAGCCAGCCAGCTGTGAGTTCTAGCCCTCACTTCACCCAATTCAGATACCCGACTCCCTTAGGGACTCAAGCGCTGGGGGTTCCACAGACACCTCCTATGTATTGGAAGTCCACCTTCCCAATCTTTAGCTAGCTACTCAATTACTCAGGTGTTTAGGCTCTTAGATCCCTCAGCGCCCAGGACCTGAAAGTGCCGGCTCTGAAGCCCATCCGTCCCGAGGACCCAGGAATCCGGGTCCCCAGCGTCCTCCTCCCTGGGGGCACAGCAGTCTAGGCCCCAGTGTCCTCTTCCCTTTGGTCTGAGAATGTGGACCCCTGGGGTCCAGGGAGAAGGGAGGGGGTGTGTCGAATGCTCACACGGTGGTGACACGGGCTTGGGCGGGACCTCATGGGGTCACATGGAGTCTAGGGATGAGGAATGTGCCCCAGGAAGAGCCCCTTCCTGCCCCCCAAGCTTGTGGGGGAGGGAAGAAGGGGGGTACAGTGCGCAGGGGTGGGGGTGTGGTAATTACAGGAGTTACAGAGCTGTCATTTTTTTTCTCTCACCTACCCAACTCTCCACCTACCCTGTCTCCTCTTTCTGAACTTCCATTCTTCTTTCTCTGGGTCTTTCTGTGTCACCATCGCTCTGTGAATCTCTGTCCTCCTCTTTCTGCGTTTCTGTCCACCTCTCTCTGTCTCTGGCGCCCTCGTTTCCGTTCTTTCCCTCTGGGTCTCTCTCCCTTCCTCTCTCTGGGCCCTTGCCCTTCCTCTCCCGTCTCTCCCCTCCGAACCCCATCCCCTCTTTCTGTGGATCTCCGCGGTATGGGTCTCTGTGCCCCCTTCTCCCGTAACTCCGACTCGGGGTCTCGTCTCCATCTCTATCTCCTCCACCCATCCCCTCCCCCATCCCTCCCGGTCTTTCCCGGGCCACAGGTCTCCTGAAGGAAAAGGAGCGCAAGGCGGCTCTGCCGGCAGCCACAGTCCCGGGGCCGGGCCTGGAGACGGCGAGCCCGGCGGATGCCCCAGCTGGGGCGGTGGTGGGCGGCGGATCCCCACGGGGGCGCCCGGGGGCTGTGCCAGGCCCGGGCCTGTTGGCGCCGCTGCTGTGGGAGCGTACGCTGCCGTTCGGCGACGTGGAGTACGTGGACCTGGACGCCTTCCTGCTGGAGCACGGGCTCCCGCCCAGCCCGCCGCCTCCCGGTGGCCTGTCGCCCGAGCCCTCGCCGGCGCGCACGCCCGCACCCTCCCCGGGGCCAGGCTCCTGCGGCTCAGCTTCCCCCCGCTCCTCGCCTGGGCACGCCCCCGCCCGGGCTGCCCTCGGGGCCGCGGGTGGCCACCGCGCAGGTGCGGCGAAGGGGGCGGGGTGGGTCCCTTACTGGGCGGAGCTTGGTTCCGGGGGCGGGGCGATGCCGGGGGCTGGGACGGTGGGACTCGGGCTGGTGGCCCGAATTCTGAATACTTCTGATGAGAGATGTCGTGGCGGGGGGCTGGAATCTGTGGCCGCTAATGGATCAGGGACTTGGTCTCCTGCATCCATAGAGGAGGAGAAACTTGGAACCCCAAATTGTAGGAAGCTTGCTTAATGAAGATAAATTGTGGATTTTTCTGTGTGACATGGGGACAAAGGGTCCCGATTCTGGTGGAGCTGGGACTGGAGGCCAGGAACACTGGAGTTATTTACTGAGGAGTGGACTAGGCTCTAGAATCTGGGGCCAGAATCGGTGGAACTGAGATAAGACCGGAACTCCTAGGCCCTCTACGAGGCGAAGGCGAGGGCTGGGCACAGACTTCTATTTACCCAGGACATGAGAGACTGGCAGCCCGGGTTCCTGGGTCCCCCAGTGTGGAGTTCTGCAGCCCCAGATCCCAAAGTCCTCCAGAGGAGAGAAGGTCAGGGATCTTGATCTTGGGTCCACCAGTTGGGGCGAGGGCCCAGCTTCCTACATTCCTGGGAGAGGAGGCGCCTGGGGTCTCTGAATCCTGGGTACCAGTGCCGAGGGGCTTGGGAGCCTGAGGAGAAGGTCAAGGGAAACGATTTGGCTCCCCAGAGAGCAGGGAGTCGGGATCCTTTGGAGGTTGCGAGGTTGGAGCTAAGAGGCCGGAAGAAGCAGGAGGAACAGTGTTCCCCTTCGGTCATATTGGGGTCTCCAGGGACTGACTACAGGTCTGGGATTCTTGGGCACACCTGCCCCTGTTCCGACTTTGGGGCAGAACCAGGGCCCTCCTCTTCCCAGCCGCACATTCCCAGGCCACGTGAGTTCTCCCCTCCCTCCTCCGCGCTTTGCGCACGCGCCGTCACGCGCGAGGGGGCGGGGCCGGGGGAACGTGAGGGCGCCCGTGGTTGGGGGGGCGGGGAGGGTAGGAAAGCAGGCGTCGGCACGTGACTCGGCCCTGAACCTGTGTCCTCAGCTGGCCCCAGCTAGCTCGCGCTTAAAGGCACAGGCGCCTCCTTTTAAACAAACCTTCTGGAACCCCAGAGCGGCTTCCGCTTCTCTTCCCTAACCCTTCGGATCCAGTATCTCTTAGAATCTAACTTAAGATCCTTAATTGCGGTAAATTCCTTTCTTTAAACAGCCCAGGGTCTAAACTTTGGTCATGGATTCAGTGAGTAGGATTCAGGGTAGACTGTGAGAAGAAACTCACACTGTGAATCTGAAGTCCTGAGGTTTTAGAATCAATATCCCTGACTTATGTGTTACTTAGGGAAAGTCGGTTATGACTGGGCCGGTTTGTAAAAGTAGAGCTGGCTCCACCAGGTCTAAGCATCTTTATGGCTCAGGGAACCTTCATATTTTATACTGGGGAGGTTAATCCTTCTCAGGCTTTATGCTAGGCCCCCGAAGGGCCATCGATGAGGTGAATATGATAACCTGGGCAGGGGATAGCTTCTGGGAACTCCTCCCCAAAATAAATACACATTCAGCTGACATATTCTGTTTCCCCAAGGCCTAACCTCTCGGGACACACCCAGCCCTGTGGACCCAGACACGGTGGAGGTGCTGATGACCTTTGAACCGGACCCAGCAGATCTTGCCCTGTCAAGCATTCCTGGCCATGAGACCTTTGACCCTCGGAGGCATCGCTTCTCAGAGGAGGAGCTTAAGCCCCAGCCAATCATGAAGAAGGCAAGGAAAATCCAGGTGCCAGAGGAGCAGAAGGTAAGTGCCACCGGATGCAGGACACAGGCTTCGCCAGGGACAGGTCCCACAGCCGGGGATGGGCCTTTTCTCACAGTCAGGCCTGGGCTTCTCATTGGGATTAGCTCTCAGCCTCTCCTGGCCTATAGCCAAGGATTAGTCCTCCTTGGCCATGGGGCACAAGGGGGCAGGAGTTTTGGCCTGAGATTTATGAACCCAGTGTCACTGTGGGGTGCAGACTCAGCCAGCCTGTCTAGGCCTGGTTGTACAGGCTTGGAGCTTCTCCTATCATTTGGACCCAGAACCCCCAATGGGCAGGCCTCAGGCTCCATATTGGCCTGTGGACTGTCTCTCCTTAGCACCCAGCCAGGCTGGGGCTGGGCCTTTGATCTCTGATTTGGTGCATCCTTCGAGTGTTTGCATCTACCTAAGGTACAGACCTTGCCAGCCTCACCAGGCCTTGTTTCCTGGGCCTGGACTTCTCACTGGTGGAAGGCCCCAGGTTCCCCATTAGCAGCCCAGGCAACATTCTGATTTGAGGTGGTTACAGCAGTCACTGCATCTTTGTAGCCTCCTGTTCTTGCCATTTTTGGAGTCTCCCCCTGCAAGAGGTACCTGGGCTTCTTTTACAACACTTTGCCATGCCTTTGTGTAAGACACAGCTACTTGAAGCAGCTAGGACTGGCCTGGAAGCCAAATCTAGATTAGTGGTTTCTCCTGCTATAGGGCCCTGTTGCTAGGGACTGGATTTGCCCCGGCAAGCAGGAACTAGGCTTTAATTAAATGGGGAGGGGGAAGCATCTCTATTCGCTAGGTGGTCCTTGTTATTAAGGAATAACCAAATTCCAGGATTGGAGGAACCTAGGTATAATCCTCTGGGGAAGTCTCAGGACAGTCCCCTTTCCTAAGGAACAACTCTTCTATCAACCAGGTACTGTTGGGGAAGAGGCAGCTCCTGGCCTCAGTTCAAGGCCAGCAGGTCAGAGCTTGGCCACAGTCATTGGGACCACTTAGACTTCACTTTTGTTTGCTGAGGAAGGATGAGTTTGCCTTGGCAACCAGGTCAAAAGGGGCTCAGCTCTGGATTTTATGGGACATCAACCCCCCTCGCTAGGGGGCCTAAGCCTTCCTTAGCAACCAGGATCTGGAAAGGTAATGATATATAAGGCAGTGCTTTTCATTGGGAGAAGCCCTCAGACCCTGAAGGCCCTGTTGCTAGGGAACAAGCACCCTTAGCAACCAGGAGGTAATGGCAGGCCCTTTGTAAGTGGGGAGGGCTGAGGTCTGCTTTGCACAGTGGAGACTTGGAGCCTAGTTGCTTGGGGTGGGGGTCTATCTCATGCCTTGCCTGTTGCTAGGGGCCTGCTCTCCCTAGCAACCAGAGCCTACTAGGGCAGACAACTTTGGGTACCTATCCCAGCAGAGACCCAGTATCCTTTAGGCCCCAGTGCTGGGCAAGAAGCAGTCCTGAGGGTCTGTTAGAAACTGCTCCTCCCTCTCTCGCTGAGGCATGGGCTCCTCTGGACCTCAGTGCCCTACCACCCCTCCACCCTTAGGACGAGAAGTATTGGAGCCGGCGGTACAAAAACAACGAGGCGGCCAAGCGGTCCCGCGATGCCCGGCGGCTGAAGGAGAACCAGATATCGGTGCGGGCGGCCTTCCTGGAGAAGGAGAACGCCCTGCTGCGGCAGGAGGTGGTAGCTGTGCGCCAGGAGCTGTCCCACTACCGCGCCGTGCTGTCCCGCTACCAGGCTCAGCACGGAGCCCTGTGAAGCCGCCCCCGACTCCTACCTGGTGGAGGTCTCCTCCACCTCTCTCAGACTTGCTCCCTGACACCCTGTTCCCTCCCTGCCCTGTGCCCCACGGGCCAGCCAGCTGGGTGCCCCAGGGACGTGATGCAGATAAATACATTTATATTTTTAAGAAAAAGCAAGCCTCCCCCCTCCCTCGAGGGGGCGGGGAGGGTAGTCTATGTGTGCCCCCGGCACGTCGGGGACCCCACCCTTCCACGCCTCCGTTAACACGATCCTGAATAAATCTTGAGAACCCCCGAGCCAGCTGTTGTGGAGGAGGAGGCAGCTCCCTGGCCCGGGTTCAAGGCCAGCAGGTCATACTGGCTACAGCCCGTGGGCAGATCCGGGCTGCTGTCCATAAAAGGCAGGCGCTGCTGTCAGATGTAGGAAGGGCAGAAGGTCTGGGAGGAATGAAGCGACTGCCTTTATTGCATAGACCTTTTCAATTGCTTTTTAGATTGGGGAGGGGGGACGCACATGAGACAGAACAAGAGATATGAATTTCCTCACCCCCACCCGCGGAGAGAGGAACATTAGTGCAAATCCGAGCGCCGGCCCCGGGGAACCTGCCCCTCCTGGGCTGATTGGCCAGTTAAGTGGAGGCACCGGAGTGGATAGGGCGAGACCCGGGCCCTGACTGGCAATTAACTAAGGCCTCCCCCGGCCTCGTACATTCCAGGCACCGTCAATGGGCGGCGCGTAAGACAGGCTCCGCCCTCAGCCGCCCTGGCCTTCAACGAGCCGGACGCGGGGGTCAGGGCTTGCTTAGGGGCGGCCAAAGCTCAGACGCCAGGCCCCACCCTCTCGGTCAGGCACTAACCGGGGGACGAGCCCATTTCTCTCTAACTATGACGACACCCACCGCCTGGAACTCAGACCACTGTCCAGCTTCACGTCGGGTCCCCTGAAGGCGGGCGCAATCCTGAGATAGGGCCACCGCCCCAAATTTGGCAGCCAGGCCTTACGCCCTAGCTCAGGCTCCGCCCCCTTGGAATGTAGGCCCCGCCCCCGGCGGGTTCCGAGTTTGGTTGGGTTCAGGGCTCCCGCCCAGTGCAGCCAGGAGGCCCAGTGAGCAGAGTAGCGAGGCCAGGATGCATCTGTGCCTGCAGCGGCCCATACTCCACCTGCTCCCCGTCCACCGTGAGCACACCGCGAGGAGTGAGCGGCTCAAGGCGGAAGGCACGGGCCGCAGCGTAGCCCAGCTGCGGACAGCCCAGGCTGAAGTGGCTACCATGCTCCATAGCCAGGAAAAGGCGCAGCAGTGCGGCCCGCGAGATGCCACTTCGCACCCAGCACAGGTGCACCAGGCCATCATCAAAGCGTGCGTGGGGAGCCGCCACCATGTCAGCGCCCAGGTGGCTGGGAGAGATAGCCAACATGAGCACAAAGTCCCCCTCCACGGTCACCCAGTCTGGGGGCAGTGGGGTGCCCAGTGGAGGCAGCAGGTGGTCAGGTGGGCCCCAGGTAGACACTGCTATCGGGGCATCAGGGGTGGGAGGTGGGAGCCCAGAGGATGGGGGAATTTCTGGGGGCCCCTCAGCAATAGGTGAGAGTAGAGCTGCCTTGGGAGAGCCTGGAGGTGAGGACAGCAGTGGATCTGGGGACAGAGGAGCATCCCCAGCCCCACCCCAGTCTCCGGCCAGCTCTGGGCCCCCACCATTGAGGGACAAGATGGGCAGAGGTTCAGGTGAGCCAGGGGAGGCCAGGGCAGACTGGGGCAGGGGCAGGGGCAGGGGCAGGTCAGACACTGATCGATGCAAGGGTGAGTGGGCCATGGGCGGGGCTGAGTCTGGGGCCAGGGTCAGCTCTGACTTGGCTCTTGGCAGGCCGTGGGTGGGGGTGGGTGAGGCAGTCTCCCCAGTGGCAGGGAGGTAGGAGAGGCGTCCGCGGTAGGTGTGCAATGTCGCGAGGCCCAGCACTGTGCCTAGGGTGAAGCGGGCACTACCCAGGGCCCTGAAGCGCTCACTCTGGATATCCACATCCGACACAAAGCCCCAGGCCACAGCCAGGAAGGAGAAACAGCGGGAGCCCGAGGCCAGTGTCACGGACAGCAGGTCCAGCGGGTGGCTCCCACCCCGGCAGAGCAGCAGTGAGCAGTTGAGCAGCAAGTCGAGACCCAGGGCTGGCTCAAACCTTCACAGTCAAAGAAAGACAGACACAGTGGGAAAGAGCAGATGGGCTTGGGTGAGAGCAGAACGCAGGGCAGGGGCAGATAGACACAGGCAGGCAGGGAAGCAGATGGGCTGGGACTAGGGAGGCCAGGGCCCCAAGGGCCCCACCACAGCTGGTGGCCACCTCCAGGTAGACTCTTTTTACTGGGCCAGTCCCCCTGTCAGTTCTTTCATTCCATAAATATTCATTGAGTGCCCTCCGTGTGCCAAGCCCAGTTCTAGACTCTAGGGATATGGCTGGGGGCATGCCAGGTAAAAATGCCCAGGACTTGGGGGCAGAGCATCCTGCAACCAGACTGGCTTACTTGCCTGAGGGGGAGAGGTGGAGGTCCCTGTTACCCAGGAGGGCTCATCCCTCCCCTCATGCTATCCTCAGCCTCCTCAGCAGGAGCCCCCAACCTACCCCCCACGCTGGTTCACTGCTCCAGCCAGCGCATTGCCCGAGCCGCAAGGGAGAATACCCACGGGCATCTTCACAGCCTCCTCCCAGTCGGGGCGATCTAGGAGCCCATTCAGCACCTGGAGGGTGGGAGACCAGATGCCTGGGTCCTGGTCCCAGGCTGGGCAGTCCCCCAGGACTCAGGGCAACGGTACTCCTGCTCTACCTCATAGAGCAGCCCATCTCCTGAGACAGTGACGATGCCGTCCCACTCACTCAGGCTCAGCCCCTGGACCAGCTCCCGGGCGTGGTTCTGTCGTTCTAATGTGGGAAACCAGGCAGTTAGGCAGGCTGTCCCACCCACCCCTCCAAGACCCCGGAGTCCCACCCACCACTTTGCTCCCTAGGACTCAGGAGTCCTAGTCCCTGGCCCCTTACCTGTCTGTATGAGGTTGAAGGATAGCCCAGCTTCAGAGATCATGGGCAGCACATGGTTCTTACACCACTGCCAGGCCAGGCCCCGCCCTCCAAAGGGATTGACCAGCAGGAGCAACCGGGGTGGCCTTGGCAGAAGCTCAGGAGTGATCTCTGCGGAGAGAGGGTAGGGTCTACAGAGGCCAGAGACCCTGGGTCCCTCACCTTGGAAATAATCCCCTCCAACAGCCCCCAAAGGAATGGGAGGGCTGGCACCTGGAGCCTGTTGGGAGTTTTCCTCTCCCAGCCCTCTCCTGGGGGCCAGGCCCAGGTATGCAGCCCCACCTCCCAGGTGCTGAGACAAAGGCAGAGCTTGGACGTGAAACCAAATGCCCTTTGGATCCACGTGGGAGGATACAGAAGCTGTTTCTCGCTTTCTTCAGGATCAGGTTCCTCCACCCCTCACTGTACCATGTAGGGGCCCCAAGCAGCCGGCAGGACCTTGGAGGACCAAGGCTCATGAGAGCCTCCAACCTTTATCAGTTGAGGACCCTGGGGGGCGGGAAGCTCTGTCTAAAAGCCTTCTCTGACCCTCCACAGGCTGGATTAGAGCCACCTCTGGGCCCCTGAGATGCCCTAGGAGGCCACTATTGGCACCCATCACTCTGGGTGGGTACTGATCATGTCTCAGCTTGCTGTTCTCACCAGCCAGGAGCCTCTGATGGCTCCTGTTGTCAAGACCCGTGGAAGTGGGTAGGGTACAGAGACAGAAATCTAGCTAGAGAGCAGCAGCTATGAATCATTTTCTCTGCCTGTGTTTTTGTTCCTTTTGTAGCCCATCCCTGTCTGTGTATCACTCTTTCTGTGGACCCAGAGAAATATATGACATAGACAGACACACACAAAAATAGAGACAGAGATGCCCACAGGGGAGTTCTGCAGAGACACCAAGGTGGCCCGAGGACAAGAGCGACTGCCCAGAACCTCACCCCCATCCCCAGGCAGCGGCAGTCCTCGGAGCAGACATGTGAGGGCAGTGGCCCAGCGCTGGGCCTCAGCACGATTCTCTTCGTAGGTGGCTGCCCCATCTGCCCGGAAGGTGCGGGTGGCTCTGCGCCGGCCCCCACGCCGGCCCCGAGGGTAGGTGTAGACGCAGAAGTAGGCTGCTGAGTCTGAGGGGCTGCGGCTTCGCAGGGTGCAGCAGCCTGAGACCTCAGCCAGTGGGACCAGGCCACCACGGGGCCGGGCTTCAGGTTTTGGGCGCAGCCGCTGTATGTGCAGGGCCTGTGATGTGAGGGTGAGGGCGAAGCGTGGGCCACGGGCTGGGTAGGAGCCAAACTCGCCATGTAGGAGCGGGGTGCTGGCAGCCAAGGGTGGTGGTGGCGGGGCCATGGCCTCAGCCCTGTCCAGGGTGCTCCTAGGCCTGTGGCCCCAGCTCCCAGTCAGCTCCTGGTCCGGCTTCTGTGGGAAGGGAAGAGGGCAGGGGTCAGAGTCCAGGACCCCCATGGCAGGTGCGAGGAGGGGCAGGGCCTGTGGACAGAAGGAGACGATGACGGGCGGTGGCAGGTGATATCGGAGCACCAGAGATACACAGGCCCAGACAAGTGCGGGGAGATCCTGAGGATGTGGGGCAGAGGTCAACTGGGCAGGAAGGCCAGCATCCTGAAGGGCCCAGAGACCCAGGCAGGCAAACGTTCATTCATTTATTCTCCAAATAATGATTCAGTTCCCTCTGTGTGCAATCATGATGCTAGTGGCCCTGCAAATACAGCAGGGAACAAACCAGACAAAAATCCCTGCCTTCATGGGGTTTATATGCTAATCAGAAAACAGAAAAGCAAGATAAAGGAGTAAAATATATAGTGTGTTGGGTGACGACAAGGGCTTTGGGGAAAAATAAGGCACAGGAGGAGGATTGGACAGTGGAGACATACACAGAAATAGACATGCAACGACTGAGAAAGACACCCCACACAGGGAGTCACCCCCAGGTGCAGAGAGTAAACAGCTAGACTCTCAGACACAAACAAGGGAAGGATAAGGTCTGAGAGCCAGAGAAACACTGAGAGGAGACAAACAGCTTCATTAAGATGAAATCCAGAACGCTGAAAGATACTTAGGAGAGTAAGAGTTTCTCACTACAATGAGAAAGGCAACAGACAGAGGGAGAACAGGTAGGAGAGGCAGGAGGCAAAGATGTGGACAGCTGGAGAGAAGGGATGTGACACAGAGGGACTGAGGGGTCAGAGAGGAGCCACATACAAGCACCTGCAAGGGGCAGGGGCCAAGAGCTGGTCCCTGAGCACTGACCTGGGTGTCTGGCCGCCTGCTCTCCAGGGGCGGGTAGGAGCAGGGACTGAGGTCCCTTCCCTCCCCCTGCCCTCTGCCCAGCTTCTGCCTCCTCCTCCTCCTCCTTTCTGTTCACCTTTATTCCTCACTGCCCCACCCAGCCACCTGCCAGTCCTGCCCCTCACCTTCCGCAGGCCCAGAGCAGCCCAAACACACCCCCATCTGTGGACTCACCCTCCAGAACTACCTCTGCCCCACTGCCCTGGGTGGCTCCTGCAGGCCCAGGGTGTCTGATGACTTGCACTGGCCCCTTATGGGAACCTCAAATCAGGCTCAAGCACAGAGCCCTAGATGTCCTCCAGTCCTGGGCCTGGGTCTCTGTTCCCGGGTACCCGAGACCTGGGCCTGGGTCACCATCCATTGGTTCCCAATCCATAGGCCTGAGTCTTTGTGCCTGCGTCCCTCGGTCCCGAGCCTCCATTCCCACTCTATTTCCAGAACCCAGTCCCAGGCCTGGGTTTCCATCCCTGGATCCCTCAGTCCCGGTCCTCATTTTCCATTTCCATCTCCCACCCCTGGTATCCCGGTCCCGGGCTTGCGTCTCTGTTCCTCTCGACCCCTCAGTCCCCCGACTCTGGTCCCTGCACCGACCCCCGCACCCTCCTCACACGCCAGGTCCTCCTCCAGGCGGCCCCTCAAGTCAGCACCAATCGCCCCCATTAGACCTAGGGGTGGGAGGAGGGTGTGCATCGGCCCAGCCAATGGCCGCGCGACTCGCCTGAGTCACACCAATAAGAGCACGAGGGGGGCGGGGCCAGCCAACTCGCGAGCTTGGCGCAGGGGTCAGCCGCGGGAGAGCCCGAGAACTGGGCGGGGCATCGCGCTTAGCGAGACCGGGCGCCATCGCAGGTAAGGGCACACACGCAGCAGAGACGGCGTCGCGGCGCTATTGCCGCCATCTTTGTTGAGAGCAAGTGGGCCTGTCCCATCCATTGCGTTCATGAAAGAAAAGAGGCGTGGGGGAGGAAGTCCTTAACTGCAGAGGCAGAGACTATACCACAAGTAACAAAGGCCCAGAGACATGCTAAGGGAGTTAGTAAAAGACAGAGACCCAAAGAAGCAGGGTCAGAGGCAATAAGAGAGTTGGGGGGGAGAGACAGAGAAAGACGTAAGTGTTCATTTTTCAGACAGTTACAGACTGAATCAGAGACACAGAGAAAAGCAGAGATATATAGACAAAAAGACCAAAACAGTGGGATTGAGAATGTGCAAGGTAAGGACACAAGAAAACCCAGAAAATGACAGACAAAGGGACAGATGGAGACAGACAGTTCTGGAATGAAAACCAGGGAGAAGAGTTTCATTCATTTATAAGCTATTTACCTTAGGCTCAAACCAGCCTGGAGGCAGCATGAGATAAACATCAGCCCAGTGAATGACCCAGTCACATGGCAAGTCAGAGACACAAAGGGAGAGGGGGACAGTATCTACCACAGACCTTTAGATTAAGGGGAAGGGAGGGAGAGAATGTTGGAAGCCCAGAGGCTGAGAGGAACTGAGACAAAAAAGTGAAGATGTTGACAGACACACAGAAGCAAAAACACGGTGAAACTGAAAGAAAATAAGGTAAGGCTATATTAGGAGATCTAGAAACAGACAAAATTGCAAAGAGAGAAGGAGATAGGGACATAGGTCACTAGAAAGAGACAAATGTAGGAAGAAGTTCATTTATTGCCAAACAATGTAACATGCATCCAACGCACAGTAGCAGAAGCACCAGATAATATGTGCCAAGGTGATGCAGAGAGAAAGAGATCAAGACAGGGACACACCAAGCTTGGGACCCCGGGGGAAAAAAAGGCAGGGACACTGACCAAAGAGGCTAAGACTCAAACACAGAGACCAAGTCACAGAAACGAGGGAACAGGAAGGAGGAGGAGGAAAAGAAGGGGGAAAGACTGGCTGTGTGACCTCTGGCGAGCCCTCAATTCTCCACCTCAGCGGCCTGTCTGTGAAACAGAGAGAGAAGATCTGAGATCACAGACAGAAGGCCCTCAGATGAGGTGTTCCCACAGTATGATGATCTTGGCTTTCAGATGGACCCTTACCTGGTCCTGCTGTTCCTCTGCTTCAAGGTGTCCATTCATCTGCTGGCTCTCTGCTCTGCTACATCAGCAGGACCCAGGCCCTGGGTCTTATGCCACAGGAGGGTGGTACAGGCAAGGAGTTAGGCTTCACTGTCCAGGCCTGGCCTTTGGCTCTGTGGAGGAGAGGTAAATGAGTAGGAGCATTGAGAGCCAACTGCAGGAGGCCCTGACAGGCTCAATGTGCCTGAGGACCAAGAGACAAGGGAAAAAAGAGGTCAGCTTTATCGCTGCCCCGCCCAGTCCATCTTGTTTTACCCAATAAGTGCTAATAATAGGAGTGAGGGCTCCTTTTCATCGAGCTTTTATTATGTGCAAAGCACTGACCTAAGCACTTTTATTAACTTACATAATCCTGAAAAATATCCTACATGCTAGGCCTATTATTATACCTTTTTGTAGATAAGGAAAGTAAGGCCCAGAGAGGTTAAGTGATTTGTCCAAGAGCACAGAGAAGTTAAGTGGCTTGACTAAGGTCACAGCATTTGTAAGTAGCAGAGCCAGGATTTGAATTTGGTCACAGCCTGGCAAGGCCCCATCTCACCATATTTCTATGTCTCTACTTCTCCCTGAGTCTCCATCTCCCCCCTTTTTCTAGGTCTCCTTTCCACCCCCGGGCCTCCATTTCCCCCACCCGGTGAATCTCCATTCTTCCTCTTCTCTGAAACTGTCTCTTTCCCTCCAGGTCTCTCTTCCTTTTCAAGAGTTGTTTACCCGTACCCCCTCCCCCAAGCCTGGGTCTCAGTGTGCCTTCTCTGAGCTACAGTACCGTGCACATCCCTCACACCGAAACTGCTGGGCCAGTTGAAACTTTGTGGCTGGAAAAAGCAGCCCACCGGTGAAGGAGGTTGAGGAAGGGTCAGGGAAGAGCCGTCTGGGGATAGGGGGAGAAGCTGAACCAAAAAGGTTTAAATACAGCGTGCTACAAACTGAGCTGCAGCAAGAAGATCTCGGGCTAGACCTCAAGGAAGACTTCCCAAGCTGCGGCTGCGCCTAGGAAGTGCAGCGCGAGATAAGGCAGAGGTGATCCTGATAAGGAAACGCCAACGCGTGGGGTCAGAAGTTTTCCCAGGCCCGGACTAGCCCTGGCAGCCCCGCCTCCTCACCTCCAATACTTGGCCCGCCGGGTCCTCCGGGAGCCACAGAGAGGCCGTCGGCGTGGGGCCAGAGCGTCACCGCGCGACGAGTCCGCCTGGCTCCACGCATCTCTCTAGCTCCCAGATCACTTTCTGCCGGAAAACTATAGAGAACAGGAGCCGGGTAGGGCCAGAGAGGCCCCCGACGTGCTGGCCCCTCCCTCCTTGACGTTGCGCTTCTTCCTCTTTGGTTGTTTCGCCGCCCTATTCTGTTGTCGCCCGTCTGGCCAGTCATCCAATTCACCACAGAGAAGCCCAGATTAGTGGTAGAGCGGCGTGTCGCGCCCTTGTGTCGTCACGACGGCGCCACGCTCTGGTGGCTTTCCCCGCCCATTCGGAACCCGTTCTCTCTTTCTGAACCTGGCAGAGCAGGAGGCGCCATCATGGTGAGCTCGCTTTGCGGCGTTCAGGGCTTGACCATCCGCCGCCATCCGACGCAGTCTCGGGCTGGGGGCATGCTGGAGGGAGGCAGGGGTTCCGCGGGTGTCCAAAGGAGGCAACTCCCGAGGCGCAGGGCTCATCCTGGGATCCGGAGACCAGGAGTGGATCAGAGTCAGCTTCTGGCTCCTCTTGTGTGCTTACATTATCGTTTCCATTGAATAGATGACCAAATTAAGGTACTGGGAGGCTGAGTGATATGATTGGGGTCACGAAGCCAGGAAGTGGCGGAACCAGGATTCGTACCCAGATGGCTGTCTCCGCAGCCAGTGTTAACCACTTGCCTTTGCTGCTTGTCACTTCCTTAGTCTGGAAAGTTGGATTCTTGGGGGCAGGGTCGAGAGTTAAGTACCCGGGTTCTGGAGCCAGGCGGGCCTAAGAGTCTCAGATCTCGGCGCACTTTGTGTTGCTTTCCAGGCCTGTGCTGCCGTGTCTGTTGTTTCAGTAATCTTCTCTCGTAAGTTGTGCGTTTAGGAAGAAATAACAGGAAGTGCTCCTCACAGGGTCTTGCAAACTAACTGCTAAATAAGTGGGAACTATTAATGCTTAAATAGTCTTTCACAATTACTAGCACAACCTAAAAAACTTCATTTATTCGGAAAAGTAGGGCGGGAAGGTAGTGGGAATGGTGGGCTTCTCAACTTTAAAGTGGAGATAACAAACTACCTCATAGAGTTGTTGGATTGAAGGAGGTACGGCATGCAAAGATCTGTTGCCATTATTGTTTAATTTGGCTACTCTGTTAAGGTGTTGCAAGGTACTGTGTGCTATGTGGGGAAGGCTTTGTATATCCCCTTTTTATGGAGGGGTCAGTTGTGGTCCAAGGTCTCCCAGTGGTGGACCTGGGAATTGAACTGGTGTGTCAAGAGTTTGGGGCCCAGCTCAGTCTGGGAGGCAAGTAATTGTGAACATTTATGGGGTAAATGGCCTGATTCAGAACTGGGTCCATGGTTGCTCTTTCATCCCTGCAGGGAGTTGATATCCGCCACAACAAGGACCGAAAGGTTCGTCGCAAGGAGCCCAAGAGCCAGGATATTTACCTAAGGCTTTTGGTCAAGGTGAGTTTGGGGCCTGAGATCTTTGAGTAGGGTCACCCCAGGTCTGTGTCTTTCAGATCCTCCATTCTAGTGTTGGTACCAGGGGCCTGCAGGGCAGGCTCCCACATCTGGTTCTGTCCCAGAGTTTCAGTGTTTTTAGCCTCTGGGCTGTGTACAAGTTGGGAGTAGGGAGGGGGCTTTCTGGGTCCTTGGCCAGGAAGGACCTGGCCCATTCTCCCTTGAGTTCACTGGGATGGGGGAAAGTGATAAAATCCTTCTGTCCCAAATCGTCATTTGTTTGTCCTTTCACTAGAAAGTTGTAAGAAGTGGGCTGTCCCAGGTTCTCATTTGGAACTTTTTCCTACTCCAGCTATACAGGTTTCTGGCCAGACGAACCAACTCCACCTTCAACCAGGTTGTGCTGAAGAGGTTATTTATGAGTCGCACCAATCGGCCACCTCTGTCCCTTTCCCGGATGGTGAGTGGCTGGTCCAGGCAGCATAGGAAGACTTGGGGAGCCACTGGGTCTTGTCTGTCTGGAAGGGAGGGAGGGTGGGCTTGGAGCTCTGCAGGAGCAATCTGAGCATCCACTGGCTTGGCTTCTGGGCCTTGTTTCCTTCTCATTGTGAGGGGGGGTGGTCAAAGTGGCTTTATGAGACTGCCCTGAGGCTTCAAGTCATACAGCAGGAGTTTTACATGTCAAAAGCCTTCTGTAGGAAAGGTATGTTAAACGGTCTGTGCTTGCATTTTTCGTCTGGAGATTTTCCCAAGTTAGACGTGAGACGAGGCCTGTTGTAGTTTGAGGGGTGTGGTATGAGTGGGTTTAGCCTGTTCAGGGGGTAAAACGATCCTGGTTCTGGGAGTGCCAGAAGCAGGGGGATTGGATTTAAACACCAGGACTTATGATGTACATCCTCCCCTCCCCTCCCCTCCCCTCCCCTCCCAGATCCGGAAGATGAAGCTTCCTGGTCGGGAAAACAAGACCGCTGTGGTGGTGGGGACCATAACGGATGATGTGCGGGTTCAGGAGGTGCCCAAACTGAAGGTGAGTGGGGTGGGGGCTTGGATGCTGTCAGGGGTGGGTCGAGGGCACAAGCCCAGGGGGAGAGTCTGCAGACCTGACTGAGCCCTGCTGTGCTGTGGTGGCTTGTGGTCCATCCTCAGCCTCTGTCTTCTCTCATGAGACAAGCATCATGTGTGTCCGGCTGGCTTTTAGAATCGGATGCAGGTGTTTGTTGGCATTCTCGATGGCGTGAGGCCTCTGTTCCTGTTGTAGACTGTGGACAGTGCTAGCTTTTGAGCCTGACAGCCTGGGCTCAAACATAGATTGAGCCATTCCTGATAGTCATTCCTGAATATGTCCTTAATCTTTTTTTGTCCAAGTTTTTTTATACAGAATAACACTTAGAGTTGGGGTTTTAAAGGAGTTTCTAGATCTGAAGGGTTAAGAACAGCTGCTGTTAACCCAGGGAGCTCCTGGTAGTAAACGGTGGTGGTGTCGGGGCCAGCAAGCAGCCAGCGAGCATGGTGGGTGATGAGTCCCAGCAGTCCTGGGTGGCCATGCAGGGGTTCTCATCCCACCTGCCCTGTCCCCCCAGGTGTGTGCACTGCGCGTGAGCAGCCGGGCCCGCAGCCGCATCCTCAAGGCCGGGGGCAAGATCCTCACCTTCGACCAGCTGGCCTTGGACTCCCCCAAGGGCCGTGGCACCGTCCTGCTTTCTGGTGAGTGATGCTTAGTGGTTCCCATTGGGGGGTCACTGAGCTGTGTGGCTTCTGGCAGCCTTTCCCCTCCCATGTCTAGGAGGTCACACACCCCATCTCCCACCCCGAATCATTCTCCGCCCTGTGAGGGTCAGTTGGAGAGAGGCTTCCTGCAGGAGCTGGGTGCCAGGTCCCCGTCTCACCCAGTGTTCCCCTCCCCAGGTCCTCGAAAGGGCCGAGAGGTGTACCGGCATTTCGGCAAGGCCCCAGGAACCCCGCACAGCCACACCAAGTGAGTATCAGAACCCTATCCTGCAGGTCCAGGCTTGGCCACCCTTCCAGCTGCTTCTGTTCCTCATACCAGTCAGCCTTGGGCCTCCTAGAACTCCCTACCGCCTCGTCTTGCCCAGTTTTTCCTTCAGCTCAGCTTAGAGTGCAATTCAGCTCCCTGGGCCGATAGCGTTAAAATACAGGCTCTCTGGGGCCGGACATCCTGGGGGAACCTGTAGCCTGCATTTTCCCCAGCCCTGCGTGGTGCTCAGATTGGGACCCTCCAGGTCCTGGGCAGACTCTTCGTCAGCCCTTCTTGGCATTGTGGCTGCCTGCACTGCCAAGCTTTTGCAGCAGCTGACGGCCTTCTCAGGCTGAGCAAGGCGCCCTTGCTGCTTCCTTAGCGCAAGCGTCACTGCTGAGTCCTGCCCGCCACCCTGTCTGCATCTGTATGATGGGCACCTCTCTCTTCCCCACAGACCCTATGTCCGCTCCAAGGGCCGGAAGTTCGAGCGCGCCAGAGGCCGACGGGCCAGCCGAGGCTACAAAAACTAACCCTGGACCCCATTTGCTTATTAAAAAGATTGTGGATGTTGATGGCCTTCTGTGTGTTTTGGGGCGTTGGGTTGGGGGATTGGCTCCTGCGGGCGAGAATGCATTTGGTTTGGGGACTGCCAGCCGCACCAGTGGCCAGTGAAGACCAGACTTTGAGAGCAGCAGCCCCCACCCCTGGGGCTCCGCCTGAAAGCACCCTCTGGTGGGTCCTGCACTTGCACGGTGTCTGGACCTCGCCACACCTGTTGGACCTTTGCTGGCCCCTGGGATCAGAGCCCTGCCTCCTCCCTGAGAGCCAGGTGTCAGGTGTTCCCACACCTGCTTCCTTCTTGGGTCAATCCTGCCCCGCCCCCCATTAAAGGACCAGGCACCTTTCCCTGTCCCTAGGGAGGGCAGGCAGGGCTTGGACAGGGAAGGGTAGAGGGGGCGGGCAGTAGGCCCCTGGCCCAGTGCCCAGTGGATGTGTGTTCCCGGAGCCGCGCCCCTGGCCTCCCAGAGACCTGAGCTGGTCAGTCCTCCCAGCCCTGCTGTGTTTACACAAGGGGCTGAGTTCCCCGGATCCCAGGCAGTACGATAAATGAGGCAAGAGGGCCAGAAGAGCCACAGAAGTAAAAGCTGGATGTTTCCAGCACCTGGAACTCACCTCTGAAAAGGCAAGGGAAGCAAGGACGGGATGGAGGCACAGGGAACAGCGGGTATGCGGATGGGGCCTGCAGCGACCAGCCTGGCCCTACTTCCTTCTCTTTGCAGGGCTCCTCGCTGTAGCCGGGAGGAAGGCAGCACCTGGGTTGCTGGGATTGGAAGGAGGAGCTGCCGGTTTGCAGGAATTGGCTCCAGAGTCCTGAGGTTGGGTTAAGAACCTCAGCTAAGGCTTGGGAGGGAGACAGGACGGGATATAGAGTGGCCCCTGTCCAAAAAGTGGGCAGGCAGCTGGCAGGCAGGGTTCAGGCAGAAATCCAGGCTGGGGTCAGCTTGGCCAGGGCTGGGCACAGATCAGAGGCCAGCCCGAAACAGCTCCAAGGGCTGGGGCACAGGCTGGGCGGCCACCTGGGGGACAGGGCCTGGTTAGTGCCCTTAAACCAAGATGGGCTGTCGAGATCGCGGGCCAGTTCTGTGGTGATGAAACCCCTCACAGAGCACGTCACCCTCCACTGCCGCAGCCTGCGGAGGGCGAGGGTCCAGGGAGCAGTGTTCCTGGTTGACGGGGCAGAGGAGAGGTCGCCGAGACTTCAGGCTGGAGCTAGTTCCTCCAAGGCTGAGAGGGCAGGCACGATGGGAACATGTCCCGGAGAGTCTGCCTGTGAGAGCTGCTGAGACTACCGGCTGGCTGGCCCCAAACTCACCCAGACAGACAGATTCAGCCAGGACAGCTGTCAGATCCTCATTGTCAGTCAAAAGCCATCGGTGTTTGCCAGACAGAAAGAATCAGTCTTGCTGTTGACCAGGGGCAAACAGGCAGCCTTTAGTTAGGGACATTTGAGTGGAGACAGGCAGACAGTCCGTGGCCTGGAAGTGGGCCCTCAGCCGGGGCAGGTGAGTGGTCACCCTGGCCAAGTTCAGGACAGCTGAAGGGCCCTAGGGGCATTGTGTGACTAGCAGGCCGGAGGTCGTGTGACCAAGCAGAGATGGCCCACTAATGGGTCACACAGCTGGAGAGGTGTCAGGGGGTCAGCCCGACCAGCAGTGACAGCCGGCAGGAAGGTGAGGGGCGCCAGGGAGGCATGGTGTTAGCTGGAGGAGGCCAGGTAGTTGGTTTGAGCAGCCTGAGGTATCAAGCGGTCAGTCCTTTGGGCAGTGTGATTGTCAGGGCAGTGAGCCAGGGACAGCCACAGGGAGCCATTTGGACTTCTACGGGGCCACCCTGGAGGCCCCTGATGGCCACATAGAATCTGCCTGTCGGGAGACCCTCAGATGGTCAATCGCCCAAAGACAGCCAGACCCTCAGGGACCCAGCCTGATAGTCCTACCCGAGTGGCCCCGATGGCAGCCTCCCAGCTGGCAGCTCTGGAAGGAGAGGAGTCCGGGGCTGGGGTGCTGCCCCTGACCGAAGCCAGCCCCGGCTTCCTATACTCCGAGGGCCAGCGGCTGGCCCTGGAGGCTCTGCTGAGCGAGGGCGCAGAGGCGTTCCAGGCCTGCGTGCAGCGCGAGGGGCTGTGGCCCTTCCTGAGCGGGGATGAGGCCCAAGGCTTGGTGGCAACAGCTGAAGACTGGCCAGTAGCCAAGCCGGAGCCCAGCAGGGCAGCAGAGGGAGCCACTGCCACCGAGGAGGACGTGGGCAGCCTGACCTACTGGCCTGGGCAGTCGGAGCTGCCGGCGCCTGTCCTGCGGCTGGGCTGGCCAGCGGACTCGGCCTGGAAGGGTATTACCCGGGCACAGCTGTACACTCAGCCCCCTGCAGAGGGCCACCCGCCCCTCAAGGAGCTGGTGCGCCAGGAGATCCAGGCTGCCCACAAGGTAGGTGCCTCGGGGCCAGGTGTCCATCCCCCAGACCTGGACATCCACACGTGCCAGCTCCTGGGACAGGGACCCAGGCGTCTCTGCCTTGTCCTCCTGGGAGTTACTAGTACCCTCAGGACCGAGCCCGCGTCCCCCATAACCTACGACCCGGGAGTCCACTCCTTCCAGCCCCCAGGACCCAGGTGTCCTCACTTCCAGACCTCATCTCTCCCTCTCAGTTCTGGGTGCCCCTACCTGTTCCCCAAGACCTGGGTGCCCTTCGCCATCCATGCCTCTTGAACCTAATTGTGACCCCCAGTGTCAGTCACCCACTCCATCCCCCAACACCAGGGGGGGTGCAGCCCCCCTGTGTCCCCTCCTGTGTCTCCAGCCCCCCAGGGCGGGTGCAGGTGTCCCCTGCAGCCATGGCTCTGTCTCTCCCAGTCTCAGTGTCCCTGTTGATGTGTGTAATCCTTGGACAGCCCCGGGAGGGCGGGATGGTCATGCCATTGAGGAGATGGAGAAACTGAGGCAAGGCATGGTGAAATCGATTGCCTTTAAGTGGCCAAGTGGGGATTTGAACCCAGGCCATCTGGCTGGTGAATCAGGATTTGTCACCACTACCTTATTCTGCCTGCAAGATCCAGGTTCTCAGCACCTCTGGGTCCCCTAAGCTCACCTCAGTGGCCTGGCAGGTCACCCCTCCCACCCCCAGCACCCGGGACGCTCCCCAAGCCCCAGAAGTGCAGTCACCTACCCACAATGCCCTGCAAGGGCATCCAGCTGCTGCCCCTGGGGCCAGGCTGCCGTGGACATCTGGGGACCATAGTGTCACAGATCAAGGGACACCATTCCCTGTCGTAGACATGATTTACAATGACAGTTTTCCAGCAGTTCGCGGCTGGGGAGCTGCAGGAGGGGCTGCCTTTTCCTCATTCACACGCAGGCACCGTCTCCCCTTCAGTCCCCCTGAACATCCCACGGAGGCCGGGCCCTCAAGCTCCTGGCCCCCAGAGCACCATACCCCAGTCCCTGATGTCAGGCCCCCTGTCCCCGATGTCAGCCCCCTAGACCCCCGATTATCCCCAAACCCAAGGCTCCATCTGTATGTCCACATCCTCTCTCCCCGGCCCTAGCTGGTGGCCGTGGTCATGGATGTCTTCACTGACCCAGACCTGCTTTTGGACTTGGTGGCTGCCGCCACGCGCCGCTGGGTACCTGTCTATCTGCTCCTGGACCGCCAGCGGCTGCCTGCCTTCCTGGCACTGGCCCAGCAGCTGGGGCTGAACCCCTGGGCTACAGAGGTAAGAGCCGGGCCAGAGGAACCCAGGAGTCCCCATTCCCCTGGCCTGGGGGTAGCAGGGACAGGCCCTTCCAGGGAGGTCCGGGGTCACTGAGGTGGATACCAGCTGAGATGGTCCCTGAGCTCTGATGCCTGTGCCTGCGGGGTGGATGTTCCCACGGGGTCTTGAGCCACTGGACTTGGGTATCTCTAAGAGGCGCCTGAGGCTCTGGGGAAGCTGGGACGGACACTTGGGAGTCATGGATCACCCAGGTAGAAGCAGCCTGGAGGGACCCCTGAGCAAAGGTGTGCCCTCCCCACTCCCGCTCCCCACCAGAACCTGGACGTCCGCGTTGTGCGGGGCTGCAGTTTCCAGAGTCGCTGGCGACGGCAGGTGAGCGGCCACGTGCGGGAGAAGTTTGTGCTGCTTGACGGTGACAGGGTCATCTCAGGATCCTACAGGTATGGTCCCCCCACCCCCATGCCTCCTGGTGTCCTGTACCCAGCTCTCCCTCAGTGTACTAGGGAACAGCTGCCATCCCCTTTCCCGGCCTCTCTTTCTGCATCTGTAAAATGGGTCCAAAACACCCTTCCCTAGAGAGGAAGTATCGTGGGGCAGAGCAGGCTTCGGGCCGGAGGCAGGCTTGCCTGGGTGCCGGCGCCGGGCCTGCTGCTGGCCCGTAGTGGCTTTGGTAAGTCTTTTTCTCTCTGACCTTGTATTTCCTCATCTGGGAAACTGGGCCCACAGTTTGGGGACTGGGGGTTCAAAACCAGGAGGACCTGGCTTGGAGCCTGAGCTCTGCCTGGGTCAGTCACTTCACCTCTCTGAGCGTCTGTGAAAAAGGAAGAGCCAGTGTCAAATGGCCTGGCCCACAGATAGGCTCGCGTCCCTCCTTTCTTTTCTTCGGGGTCCCACTGACCCCAAACCCTGTCCCAGCCACTGCTGAGCTCTCGGACACTGGGCTGGTGCTTCCCCCATTCTCAGTCTGTTCCCCATCTGGAAAGCGTGAGTGATGACAGCACCTACCTCACAGGGTCCCCGCGCGGCGGGGCGAGGGGGCTGTGGACTCTGGGGCCAGGCAGCCTGGGCGCAGATCCTAGCTCTGCCAGTTACTAGCTGTGTGACTCTGGGCAACGTACTTCACCTCTCTGTGCCTCAGTTTCCCCTCTAAAGAGCAGGCTGATTTGGTTAGTGCCTCTAGAACAAGGTAGCAGACACATTTGGGACGGGAGGGTTCTCTGTTTGGCGGGGGTGGGGGCTGTTGTGTGCACAGTAGGATGCTGAGCCGAATCTTCAGCCTCAACCCGGCAGATGTCCGTAGCATCACACCCCGACCCGCCACAACCCTCCCTGCCAGTTATGACAACCGAAGAAGTCTCCAGACATTGCCAGATATCCCCTGGAGAGCAGAGTGGCCGGCTGAGAACCATTGCTCGAGCCCAGTGGTTTTCTCCCTCGGGGCGTGCACCAGAACCATCAGGGGGACTCGTTAGAACACAGCTTTGGGGCCCCACCCCCCTTCATCCTGCCCGGGACAGAGCCCAGGAATCTGCATTTCCAGAAAGTTCCCAGTTGATGCCAAAACTGCCAGTCTGAGGACCCCACTTTGAGAACTGCTAGCGCTGAGACTGGGGTGTTTTGAGGAGTATCCACCTTCCCAGCTTCGCGTGAGGGTTCAGTGCAATGACGGTGCCCGACAGGTGACGTCCGAAGTGCTCCATAAATGTCGGCGTCATTTATGTATTTTTTACCACATTTCATCGAGTCTAAGGTGCAACCCATGGAAAGAAACATCCCAACAAAAATGTGAGAAGATCTGCATCTAAGAACCCACGAAATACAGTAGTGTGACCAAACCCATGGACTGTCCCCCACTGTCAAATCAGGCCTGAGTGCGCTTCACCGAGCACCGGGCTCCTGGCGGACAGCCCTAGAATGGATGAAGCCAGGGCCAGGGGCGGTTGTGCAGGGCCTCAGGCCGTTTAATGGGGGAAGGAGGCGGGGGCACGGGGAGCAGCGGCAGAGCGGGGGGACCAGTCCCAGGCCCTGCCCTCCCTGTGGTCACAGCACATGTTGAGGAAGCAGCAAACCCAGCCCCAGCACCAGGCTGGTGGCCGTCCCTGCTGTCCGACTGCCCGCGGGGCCGGGGGCATCGTTGCACAGGTTGCCGTTGCAGCAGACGGAGATGAGGCTGTAGGTGACGCCCTGGTAGCTGACGGGCTCCTCGCGGCCACAGCTGGTGGAGTGCACGCAGCCCTTGTTGACGATGGGACCAGTGCTCGGGGCGACCCCGTGGCCCGTGTAGCAGTCCTCGTCGTCGCCGCAGTGCATGAGGGTGGTGGGGCAGCTGCTGGAGTCGGTGGGCTCACAGAAAAAGCACTGCTTGACACCCGTGGTGCCCGGGGGCAGAGTCAGCACCAGAAGCAGCAGCCAGCCGAGGACCATGGTGGCCTGGCAGCGTAGACGGTGCTCAAGCCAGGCCGTGGGCTTCCTGAACCTCTTGGAACCGCTGAATGAGCGACCTCCCGGAACTGCCCCCACCCACGCTACGTTTGCCCCTTGTTTGGGCCTCCCAGGGTCAGCGCTTGGAATGTCCTCAGTTCCCAATGCTCTGTGTCCCTCTCCAAGTCCTTGGGACGGAGAGGAGCCAGCAGCTGCTGCCCGACAGGAGTCTGTGGGGTGGAATGAGGTGACCTCACAGATCCCTCAGGGTTCCCACTGGCTGCTCTGGGGTGAGGTCACAGGTGGGGGGAGGGGTGTCACAATCCAGAGGACTCTGCCACCCCGCCAAGGCAAAGATGCTCTGAACACGCTGAGGAGCCGGCCGCGGGCTTGTGCTCTCCTGCGTGCTGCCCCGCCGAGGGCTTGACTTCAGCCTCACACTTTCCTTGGCGACCCCATTTTCCAGATGGGCAAACCGAGAATCGGAAAGGGAGAGTGACGCGTCTGAGGTCCCTGAGCCAGGATTCGGGCTTGGGGGTCATTTAATCCCAAAGAGGCTGGGAGAGAAGGGGATGTTTACTGAGCACTGGCTGAGATGTATGTGCTAAGATCTATGCCGGATGCTTTAAACAACTGCCGTGAAAATGGGGACAGGCAGGGCACTGGCCACCACACTCGCAGCTCTTAGTCCTGGCCATGTGCAGGGAGCTCGATCCCCACTTGAATCTTCCTGTGTTTAGTTCCATATCACAGATGAGCAGACTGAGGCACGGAGCAGAACGCCCAGAGCTGGGCACACAGCAAGTGCTTAATAAATGGCAGTCATAGGAAGCAGCGGAGTTTTTTTTGTTTTGGTCCAGAAGTCTGAGGACAGTAGAGTCTTAAGACAGTCCCTGTGGGTGTCAGGAAACTAAACCCGTCTCTTTCCAGAGGAGGAAACTGAGGTAGTGAAGTCCTCGGTGGGGACTGGGCAGAGCCCGGGTTCGCACTGCGGTCAGATTCCAGTATCCAAACTCACGTTGTCCTTACTTAACCCTCCGGGATAGGTACTGGGTTGTTCCCATTCTACAGAGGGGGAAGCTGAGGCCCGAGAGGTCAGGACTTGCCTAAGGTCAGACAGCCGACCCTGGGACCCAGCTGGGGGCCAGTCTGGGCCTCTTGGGGCTGCATAGAGACCCTGACCCCCCACTCGGTGGCCCCCAGCTTCACATGGAGCGACGCACGCCTGCACCGAGGCCTGGTGACCCTGCTGACCGGGGAAATCGTCGATGCCTTCAGCCTTGAGTTCCGGACGCTGTATGCAGCCTCGGGGCCTCTCCCACCCGCGCCCCCTCAGGGCCCCTTGGTCAGCGTCATGGGGGGCCTGCAGCTGGCCCACAGCCCACACCGCGTGGCCCATCGCCGCTCTGTGGCCCCCGCGTCACCTTCACCACCCGACAGCCCCCTGGCCCATCGCCTGGCTGCCTGTCACGTCTTCAAGGGAGACAGGAAGGAGTCCCCTGCCCCCCCAGGACCAGCACTCAGTGACATCCTAAGGAGCATACAGCGTGGCCAGCCCCCCAGCGGACCCCCAGCCCGGCCCAGCCGCTCCCTATGGGACCTGAGCCGCCTGTCCCAGCTGTCGGGCTCCAGTGATGATGACAAGGTAAGACCTAGTGGCTGCTGCCAAAAGAGGATGGAGGCAGCTGAGGCCCAGAGAGGGGAAGGGACTTGCCCACAGTCACCCAGCCGTGCTCCAGGGCCTGCTCTCCTGAATTCATAGTTGCCACCCCACTTCCTGTACCCCGCTGTGTGCTGGGCGGCCGGGCGATGGGTGGCAGGGGGCAGAGATCCAGGAGCCCTGGGTGCCAATCCTGCCGTGACACAGCAGTTCAGGGGCTGGAGCCGAGGACTTGCCTTCTCTGAACCTCAGTGTTCGCACCAGGGAAATGGGCTGAGCGATTGTGCTCAGTCTCAGTTCAGTTAGGACTCCGTGAGGATAAATGAAAGAGAATGATCACAATAACAACAAAAAATTCCCCAAATGGAATTTATTTTTATCTGTTTCATGACATCCTCATCCCAGGCCAGGGTGGACACCCTCTCATGACGCCCACGTTCATGGACGGGAACGCGGAGGCTCAGAGAGGTCAAGTAACTCGCCCGAGGTGGAGACAACGGTCTCTCGCAGGCACCTTGCCGCAGGCCGGCTCCCACCCCAGAACTTGTGCGGAGGGGGTTCAGCTTAACCGTTGCCGCGGCCCTAGGAAGTGGGTGTTATCACAGCCCTCCACCCACCCACTTCACAGATAGGAAAGCTGAGGCGCCAGAAATGGATTGGAACTCGGCCCTGGCTGCCTCCCAAGTGGGGCTTTTAAATTCCCTGCTTGCTCCCGGCTTCCCGGATTTGAGTGTCTTGTGGGTGCTGGGGAGAGGGACGGGATTAGAGGGGCTCAGAGGGATCTCCCCGCCATGCCCCAGCTGTTTAGAGGAGGGGTTCTGGCAGAGCCTGTTCCAATTCACTGGGGGCCCCTGGGCAGGCGAAGTTTTCTTTCGCAGCCTCAGCTTCCTCGGCTGTAAAGTGGGCTGCTGGTGGCAGCAGAGCCATGTGGGGGAAGCTGGTGGACTCACCCAGGCGCAAGCCGACCTGGGGTACAGTCCTCTGTGAGCTGTGTCCCCCCAGCCTCAGTTTCCCCATAGCTAAGTGGGAGCTGGAGGCAGGCTCCCCTGAGGGAGAGACGTGCTCAGGGAACTGCTTCCCTCGGGCCTGGC
The DNA here is from genome assembly GCF_000956105.1 of Propithecus coquereli. Classification (NCBI taxonomy): domain Eukaryota; kingdom Metazoa; phylum Chordata; class Mammalia; order Primates; family Indriidae; genus Propithecus; species Propithecus coquereli. Next base: position 3,340,019 of record NW_012144190.1, read on the forward strand.
AGTGAAGGCTCCAGCGGCGAGGGGAGGGGACGGGCAGGGGCAAGGTCCTCGTCCCCACCTGTTCGGAGCCACCCTCGCCCTCACCCCCATCCCCTCCCTGGGCAAATATTTGCTCCCCCCAGGCAGCTGCCAGCTGCTTCCGGTTCTTCCCCAGCTGCGAAGCCGCAGGTGGGGACATGGATCCTCACCTCTGTGGGTTTGGGGGTCCCAGGGCGCCCCCTCACTCCCCTCCTGGTTCCAGGGGCTCAAGGGCCTTCTCACCCGCCTTTGAGTTTGCTGGCCCCATCCTCCTCCCTCCCTCCTGCTCTACATCTCTCCTCCCATCTCACCTCCTCCCGGCCCTCCTCCTCCCTCCCCTTCCACCCCTCTCTCTTCTCTCATCTCCCCCTTCCCCCTCCTGAGCCCCTCCCCTCTAGTCTAACCTCCTCCCTCACCCCTCACCCCTCACCTCCTCGCCTCCCTCTCCGCTCTCCCCTCCCTCCCACCCTCCATCCTCTCCACCTCTCTTGCCCCCTCCATCCGCTTCCCCCCTTCCCCCCTCCCTGGCTCTGAGCCCCGCAGGAGCCTCCCCTCACCTCCCTCTTTCCCTCACAGCTCCAGAAGTCCCGGGGCTCCAAGGACACCCCGGCCAAGGCCCTGATGCGGCAGCGGGGCACTGGAGGGGGCCCCTGGGCCGAGGCCGACTCCCGTCCTCCTCCGCTGGCCTGGTCCCAGCCCTGGGGCGGTCCCCTGCCCCTCATCCCTCCACGACGCCTCCACTATCTGTCCCCAGCCCCAAGGAGGTTTGGTGAAGATGCAGCGTCCAAACTCCCAGAGCCCAGAGGCATCCGGCAGCCAGACTGGGCCTCCCGCGCGGGACCTGCGGGGCAGCCCTGACAGGAGCCCGGGCCAAACTGGGCTGCCCACCGGAGGAGAGCTGGATGACGCGTCAGCTCGGAGCTCCCGGCCAGCTTGGGCCTCGGACAGGCCTCTGGCTTCAGTGTCTGGGAAATGGAAGGGACTTTTTCCACTTGTTCTAGAACTTGGGCAAACCCAGTGCCCAACCTGGCCCTCAGTGTCACAGTCCAGAAAATGGCAAATAAGCAGGAAGTCGAGCCTCCACCGGCTGCGGATCCTAACAGCCCGCATCCTGCTGGGGTGTCTGGACTTCTCTGGGGAGGGGCCTGGCAGAGCGGCCCCCCTGCTGGAATCGTGGGGGGCCAAGGTGGGGAAGCCCTGGGACAAAAGGGGAAGCTGCTGGCCCGGTGGCTCACGCCTGTAATCCTAGCACTCTGGGAGGCCGAGGCGGGTGGATCGCTCAAGCTCAGGAGTTCGAGACCAGCCTGAGCAAGAGCAAGACCCCGGCTCTACTAAAAATAAAATTAGCTGGACAACTAAAAATATATATATAGAAAAAATTAGCCGGGCATGGTGGCACATGCCTGTAGTCCCAGCTACTCGGGAGGCTGAGGCAGGAGGATCGCGTGAGCCCAGGAGTTTGAGGTTGCTGTGAGCTAGGCTGACGCCACGGCACTCTAGCCCGGGCAACAGAGCCAGAGCCAGAAAAAAAAGGGGGAAGCTCCTGGCACCCACTATGCTCAGGAGCTGTGGATAAACTGAGTCAAGGAGCTGAACAATGAGGGGCTGGAAAGTTGTGGGGACACAGCTGCTGCGGGTGGGCCATGGGGAGGGGCTGGGTGGGCAGTGGAACCGTTCGTGGGCGCTAAGGGGGTGGGTCTGCTGGAGATCCCCTTTCCTTATTCTCAGAATAAAATGTGCATTTTGGCATGAAAACGATCAGCCTGACCAACAAACCTAGAGTCCAGCCCCAGCGCCTCCTCCCTCAGACCCGGGGGTCCCCAGCACCTCCTCCCAGCCCGGGCAGTCGGGACAGCCCCCTCCCTGGGGAAGCCAATGCCCAGCGCTGGGCTCCGCAGCACCTTTGCCTCCGGGGGGGCTCCTGAGTCACGGACCAGCTGGCGCCTGATCGGGAAGGGGCCCTGCCCTCCGAAGGCCTGGGGTGCCACTGCAGGGGTCCCCACCCCAGCCCCCGGCCCCCCATGTCACACCGCCTCCACAGCGCGTCAAGGAGCCGGGGCAGGGGTGACACGTTTATTCTCAGGGTCACGGGTGGGGGGACTCAGAGGCCTGGCTGGGCCTGGGGCTGGGCTCGGGGTCCAGATCGGGGGTGGCGTCCTCCCGGGCCTCGTCCCACGGGAAGGCCTGCATGCCCCGCATCTGCTCGCGGTAGACTCGATCGAAGGCTTCACTCTGCGCCACCGTGAAGTGGTTCTTCCAGTCACCAGAGACCCCTGGCAAGGCGAGGGACATGGGGTGAGCATCACCCCCACCCCGCACCCACCTCCTGGCCTTTGCCCGAAACACTGTCCTCCCGCCACCCACTCCCTCCACCTGCGTTTCGCCCCCTCCGACATCCCTGATGACTCTGCTCCAGTCACCTGGCCTGAGCCCTGGCACCATTCTCACCTCCTCCCGCCCCCGGTCCCCCGTCCCCCACAGCAGACCTCCTGCCAGTCCTCGCCTCACCCCACCCCTTAATTCTCGCTCTCACTCAGCATCCAGCAGCCTTTATAGCCCCCAGTCACCTCCCTGCCAGGACAGGGCTTCCTCACCCAGGGCTCCCGCGACACCCTACTCCCCTTCCCTGAGTGGCTGGCATGGAGGGAACCCCTCCCCTGCAGGCCCCTCGTGCCAGGCTTCGTGGAGACCCTCATGCAAGCCAGCTCCCAGCCGTGTGCCCTGGGACCTCTCCCGGCTCCAGGCTTATCTCGTCACCGGGCGGCCATCTGGGGCATCACCCCTTACCTGGAAACCCGGGGCCATTGGCATTTAGCAAGTGCTTGTGCCACATGTTACACGACACCCGCAGTGAAGTCCTGAGGAGCGGCTCCCTGAGGGGGGCTCAATGTCAAGCCCCGCAACGTCCACGTGCTAATCCCAGAACCCGTGACTATGTGACCTGATGTGGCCAAAAGGGCTTTGCAGATGAGATTAAGCTAAAGGCCCTGAGAGGAGGAGGTCGTCCTGGGCTGTCCAGGGGGCCCCGTGTCGCAGGGGAGGCAGGAGAGTCAGGGTCAGAGACTAGAACACGCTTTGCTGTTGGCGTTGCAGACAGAGGAGGAGGTCACGGCCATGGAATACTGGGGCTCAAAAACTGAAAAGGCAGGGGGGGCAAGCGGTTCTCCTTGAGAGCCCCCAGAAGGAAAACATTCCTAGACACCTTAATTTTAGCCTAGTGAGGCCGATTTCCAACTTCTGATCTCCAGAAGTACGAGAGAATAAACGTGTATTGTTTTAAGCCACAAAGTGTGTGGCGTGCTTTTTTTTTTTTTTAGAGTCAGGATCTCACTGACTTGCCCAGGCTGGTCTCCAACTCCTGAACTCAAGCAATCCTCCCGCCTTGGCCTCCCAAAGTGCTGGGATTACAGGCTTGAGCCACCGCGCCCAGCACAGTGGCATTTTGTTACAGCAGGAACAGGAAGCTAATATACTCCCACCCCCGCTCGGTAATGCAACACTTGAATATTTCTGCAGTGAACGTGACCGTGAAGGAAGGTGCACGAAGACTCTAAATAGCCTCACGGCGGCCGGGATCTGGCTTTGGCAGGACACGTGGACGTTTTGCTCCCATTGGGAGCTCTCCCGGTGCAAAGGGAAAGCCTCGGGTGGCAGGCACGTGTGCCAGGCCCGCGCTAAACCCTGTGCGTGGCGTCAACCTGGGTCCACGGTACCCCTGTTCACCCCATGTTACAGCTGGTGAAAATAAGGCACAGCAGAGAGGTTAAGTAACTCGCCCAAGTCACACAGCAGTGACCTCGTGGGCTCCGCACCTTTCCGGAGGAAGGCCCCCTGGCGGTGGTCCAGCAGGCTGAGGGGCAGCAGCGTGTAGTTGGACATGGTGTTGGCCTTCATGGCCCCGAAGGTCGAGTGTGCCACGACGGAGCTCAGCACCTCCTCGCTTAGCGGCCGGCCCAGGAACTCGCAGACGCGCTCCACAGAGCCCCGGAGGTCCTGGGCACAGGGGCGAGGCGTCAGTGGGGGAGGGGCGAGGCGTCAGTGGGGGAGGGGCGAGGCGTCAGTGGGGGGGGCAGGGGAGAGGCGTCAGTGGGGGCGGGCACCTGGCCGAGCAAGGAGCTCGGGACCCGGAGTCTGGACGTCTGGGTCCCAACCCGGGGCTGACCCGGGGACTCTGCCTCTCCCCTCGGTTTCCCGCCTCCACGCCGAGGGGCCGGGGAGGGTTCGGTGGGCGGGGCCGGGGCGGAGCCAGTTCGGCACCTTGTTGGGGTAGAAACAGGCCTCGGCCAGTCTGGGCCTCAAACCTGCTCCTCGCCTGGGGCTCCGTCTCGGGGCGTCCCCACCACTGACCCTGTCACGAGGCCAGACTCCTGGGCATGGCCTTCCCGCTCCTTGTCTCCCTCGCCCCCCATCCCTGTATCAGTCCTGACCCTCCTGCCCTCGACTCCCTTTGCCCTGTCCCCTCCTCTGTGTCCCCACAGCCCTAGCACTGCCTCAGGTCTTGTCCGCTCCTTTCCGGGCCCTCGGCCCAGCCTCCTCCCAGCCTCCCTGCTTCCAGCTCATCCCGCACCCGAGCTGACCCTGCGCCTCCAGCTCCAACTCTCCCATGGCTCCCCACTGCCCCGGGAAAGAGTCCCAGCTCCCAGGCCTGGCTTTCAGGGACAGGTGTGGTCTGGCTTTGGCATGGAGCTGCCAGAAAGGCCTTTGCCACTGCTGTAGCTCAAATATTGCCTTCCTCATGACAGTGACGGTTCAAGTCACTATAGATTGAGCACCTACTGTGTACCAAGCTTTGGCCCAAGCCTGACATATTGATCTGTGCCTATCTTGCCATCAGCTTTGCAAGGGAAGTGTCATTATCCCATTCGGTAAGTGGAGGCCCAGAGAGGGAAAGACACTTGTCCAAGGCCACACAGCCTGGGAGGTGCTCAGACTCAGGTCCCTGAAGTCCTCCCCTCTACCTGGCTGCCATCTGACATGCAGCACCGGGCAAGTCAGCCCCCCCCCCGCCCCGTCAGCTCCACCAGCCCCGCAGCCCTGATTTCCCTGGTTGTTCCTGGTTTCGTAACCTCCCATCTCGTTATCCTCCTGAACCACTGACGTGTCCCAGAAACTCTAACGTGGGCGGCGCCTCACACCCAGGGGCTGCCCAGAAGCTCGGTTAGGCTGTGTGGCCCAGTTTTTGGTTTGGAGAATAAAGCTTGCTGGGAAATAAGGGGAGGAGTGATGCCGAAACCTTTTCCAGAGCATTCCACCAAAAGAAATTTACCGGGGTGGAAAAAAAAAACCCATGAAGTTTGCAGTGAAGAGCTGTGTGCCTTGGGCAAATTATCGACCCTTTCTTAAGTTATAAACCCTCGGTTTGCTCCTCTATAAAATAAGAATAATAACATTAGGGAGAATCGTATAAAATTATCATTTTTTGCAGATGAAAATTGGCATTTCACGGGGTTCAATTTTATATGCACCTCACCTGCCCTTACTTTGTGGGGATTAAATGAGGTGATTTGTGTCAGGCGTTTGGTGCCTGGCATTTGGCAGCAAGTGCAGGCATTTGCTATGATCGTTGTTATTACTAATCAGGCCCTCACTTGGAACCTAATCACTCTTACTTTACACACTATGCTAACATGTTGC
>NW_012144190.1:3354429-3355923 GCF_000956105.1 Propithecus coquereli
AACGAATCAATTAGTTCTGCCCCTCCCCCCATACCACACCCCCCCCACGCACTCCCCGCCTTCCGCACCTTGGCCTTGGAGCTGAAGAAGGCCTTGGGGAAGATCTGGATGGGAAGGTGGGAGCTCATGAGGCGGGGGCTGGACTGGTCCGGGAGGCTGAAGGCGCCCATGATGGTCTCACACCAGGGCGCCCGCTCCCAGATGGGCACCGAGCGGATCCAGGAGGGGTCCCCGTCCTTCAGGATCAAGCAGAGGATCTCGATCATCCAGGTGGTGCCTGTCGGGAGAAACCAGGCAGGTTCATCGGGAGTGGGAAGGGCCGAATAGGGACGATATGATCGGATCAGCAACGACGGCATTTATTGAGCAACTTGCCGCCTATTTTTATCTCACGGATTCCTCACAGCCAGCGTTGATTAACCTCATTTTCAGAGCAGGAAACTAAGCCTGACAGAAACAAACTCGTTCGTCCCGGGGGACAAAGCCAGGAAATGGCACGGGGCAGAGACCGGCTGGCTGTCCACACGATCCCGTTTCGTTTTCCGCTGGGACTACGGCGAGACTGCGAGACGGCCTGTTCTTCTCTCCCCTGGAGCTACACGGGGGGCCGTGTGCCTGCGTCTGGCCGGGAAGCGCAGGTGGCGGCGGAGACGTGCTGGCGCTTCCAGGCCTGGCCCACAAACACGTCCCATGCGACCCTCCGCTGCCGAGCTGTGGCCTGGCTGCAGCAGAGACCCCCGGGGCTGCCGGGGATGGCGGAGGACCACAGATGCAAAGGACAAAATGTCTGGGACTGCGAGGATTCCCCCCCACTTCCCTCCACCCTTCCTGCACCAGCTGGAGTTCACAGGAACAAGGAATAAACTATCGGGTTCAGCCGCTGAAATTCTGACGTTTATTTATTAAAGCAGCCAACACCCCTAACATACATGGCAGAAGCTGGCCTTGAATCCAGCAGTTTGGACATAAAATCTCAGCTCTTGTCATTGCCCCCTTTTGAGGGTAACCCCTTCATTCCTGTGGGGAGCCACAGGAATGTCATGTAGTACCAAAGGACCTCATCAATTATCCAGTTCCCAGGTTTGGATTCCAGGAAACCACGGGCAAATCAGATGAGACATAATAATGTTGACAATATCCTATTATTAGTAGACATTGCACTGCATTCTAACAACTACTTTATTCCAGTTATCAAATTGTGACCTCTCAGCTCCAAATCCACTCTTTGCCCTGTTTTGTAGCTGGACCCTGTCACCGCTTCTCCTTGGCCGCCTGGCTCGAGCTTGGTCAGTAGAGGGCGCTGGAGGAACACCGAATGGGGATGGGTTTCGCCTCCTGGTTCTCACAGCCGCATGGACGTCGGCAGCCCTGCAGTGGACACCTAGTGACACTGACCCCTCCCACAGTAAATTTCAGCAGCCTGGAGTGAAATTCTGAGTTATCCAGTGTGCCGTGGCCACGCGCTCCCCGGTGAAATCCTAACCTAGGGTCGGG
>NW_012144190.1:3355973-3360555 GCF_000956105.1 Propithecus coquereli
TGGTGGCACAAGTGTGTAGTCCTAGCTACTCGGGAGGCTGAGGCAGGAGGATCACTTGAGCTCAGGAGTTTGAGGCTGCAGTGAGCTATGATCACACCACTGCACTCCAGCCTGGGCAACAGAGTGAGACCCTGTGTCAAAAAAAAAGAAGGAAGGAAGGAAGGAAGGAAGGAAGGAAAAGGGAAGGAAGGAAGGAGAGAGAGAGAAAGAAAAAAAGGAAGGAAGGAAAGAAAGAAGGAAGGAAGAAAGAAAGAGAGAAAGAAAGAAAGAAAGAAAGAAAGAAAGAAAGAAAGAAAGAAAGAAAGAAAGAAAGAAAAGGAGAAAGGAACGTGTCTGAGGACACTGGTGAAGGGGCGGGTTTGGAAGCCTCCCTGGCTCTCAGCTTCTTGGAACAGACCTTGGTTAAGAACCTAGAATGGCTGGGCATGCTGACTGCAGAGGGTTCCTTCTAGAAGCCTAGCATCCTTCCTGTAGCCAAGCAAGGCCACGGCCATTCTGCAAGGCCCCTCGTTCCAGAGCCTTCCCTGATGGCCCCAGCGAGAAGGAGTCCCTCTCCCCCACGCGCTGCCCCAAGGCGTTTGGTGGGGTCCGGTGAGGATCCCAGTCTAACCTCAGAAGACTGTTTCCTTCCATGTTTCCCTCTGCTTTTCACATCACGACAGTCACTGAAGCTCATTTCTCATGTGCCACAGTCTTGCCTGATCTGACGCATCCTGTCGCCTCCCCGGCTCAGAGCAGAGCCAGAGTCCTCAAGCAGCCCGTCCTTCTCTGTCCTCCTCTCCCGCCCTCCTCTCCCTCACTCGGCTCTGGCTATACTGGTGTCTTCTTCACTGTCGCTGTCGCCGGAACACATCAAGGAAAAAAGCCACCCCAGGGCCTTGGCACTGGCTGTTCCCTCTTTCTGGGACACTTCCCCCCTGACATCTCCTCCACGGGGTCTTTGCTCAAGTGTCACCTTTTCTGTGAGCCTTCCACGGACCACCCTATTTTAAGTCGTTACACACGTCCTGTGGCCCCCCCCTGCCTGACTTCCCCCCAGCGCCCCCTGAGTACTTTGTGCATCTGGCCACAGTCTGTCCCTAACTTGTGGGCTTGGGGACGCTGTTCACTGCTGCACCCAGTACCTGGTGCTTGGGCAGCAGAGTGGTCGTTGCACCCACGGGAAGGGAAGAGGGCGGGGTGTGAGCAGGTGGCACTGGGGGACACGGGGCCCAGGTAGAGGTGGGCACTCACCTCCTGCAGCTCCTCGTAGGTGATGAACAGGAAGTTCTCTTTGCCCTGCATCCGAATCCAGCCCTTAATGTGGTCGAACCAGGAGCCAAACTGCACTGCAGGCGGAGGGGCAGCAGGGGTGAGGCCGAGCACGGGGCCGCCCCCACCCCACTGGGCTAGGGGGGTCTAATTACCCCCCCACACCCCAGGTCTGGCCCCTCAGAGCTGGAAGCCCTCCCCCAAGCCTCCCACATCTCTGCCAAGTTCAAGGTCTCGCCCAACTGCCCCTCCCCTGGTTGCCCATCGTGGGTGGCTCTCGTCTGTCTGTCCATCCAGTGCATCAGCAGCCTGGTCCCCCAGCACGCTTGAATTCCCCTCCAAAGTCAGGGTCTTTGACAGGAGCAGAGAAGGGGATATGTGGCCGAGGGACCCTGCCCTTCTTGGCATCTGGCGCCCCACATCCCTGTTGTCTTGTCTCTCCCTGTCTCTCCCTGTCTTTCTGTATCCGTCTCTGTCTCTTGCTGTCTCTCTCCCTGTCTCTGTCTCTTGCTTACTCTGTGTCTCTCAGTCTCTGCCCCAATCTCTGTATCCCTCATGTCTTTCATTTTTTCTCTGTCTCTCTGTCTCCTGCTGTCTCCACTACTCTTTTTTTGTTTTTCAGAGACAAAGTCTCACTGTGTTGCCCAGGCTGGCCTCAAACTCCTGGGCTCAAGCGATCCTCCAGCCTCGGCCTCCCGAGTAGCTGGGACTATAGGCGCGAGCCACTGTGATCGGCTCCATCACTCACTCCGTCCCTCTGCCTCTCTCCTCCTCCCTCCTCTGTCCCTCTGCCATCCGGGTCCTCTGGGGGCCCCTTCCCTGCAGGGCTTGGCTTGCACCCCACCCCTCCCAGCTGACTGTGTCCTTGTCCTCACCTTCGCCTTTGAGGAAGTTCCGCAGGAACTGGTCGGGCGTGCCGGGGTCCTTCAACTGCCCGGCGATCTTGGAGTAATGATAGAGGGAGACCACCACGTCCCGGGGGTTCCGGCCCAGGTAGATCACCTGCGTGCAGATGTTGGGGAGAGGGGAAAAGGTGTCAGACACAGGCAGGCTCCTGGCCCCGGAGGATGCCTGCCCATTACACCCCCCACTTCTGACCCTGCAGCAGGAAGGACTTGAGGCAGACTTCCCAGAGGACTTCCCAGCTAATGGTAGCTCAGCCCAGCTCCTTTCATCCCAGAGGAGGAGGACAGTTTACTCCAGCTACATTCTAGGAGGAGGGAGGGACTGTTTCCGGGCCAGGCAGAGGGACAGTTTGGTTTCAGGGAACAAAGAGGGGAGGAAGAAGGCATGGGATTCAGGACGGGGAGAGAGGAGAAGGGGGCCCCTCCTTTCCATGCCCACAGCTGAAGCCTCAACCTCCCAACATGGTCCCAGAAGATCTTTCTACAGCCAGACCTAACCCTTCCCTCCTTGCCTACAGCCTTCTGTGGCTCCCCAGGGCTCCTGGACAGAGTCTCGTGCCCTGGGCCTGGCATTTGAGGCCCTAATAAACCTGATTACTGGCCGAGACCTCTCTACCAGCCTCATATTCCACAGTCACCGCTCTCCGCCCCCTCCACCCCAGCCCCTCAGACAGGTCCCTCCTACTCAGGAGGCTGAGGCAGGAGGATCACTTGAGCCCAGGAGTTTGAGGCTGTGGTGAGCTATGATCACACCACTGCACTCCAGCCTGGGCCACAGAGACTCTGTCTCTAATTTTAAAAAAAAGAAATAAAATAAAACCCTAGCCACCAAGACTCAGGTGGGCTTCCCTGGCTGGCAATACTCCTGCACATTGTCACTCATCACTGCTGGGACAAATCAGCACTGCCCACGTGACTGCGCTGGGAGGAGACAGCTGGGAGCTGCTCCTAGTGTCTCCTGGGCCCTGCCCCCAGCCCTTCCCCTTAGCTGATTTTCCTCTGTATCTTTTCTCTGTAATAAGCAATAACTGTGAAGATAACGGCTTTGCTGAGCTCTGCGAGTCCTTCCAGCAAGGCACGAGCCTGAGGTGGTCCTGGGACCTCCTGATCACAGCCCCCTCTCGGCTGTGTCTGCAGTCACTTCCTTGGTGGCCCCGCCCAGTGTTCTGGCTTTAATTAGATTGCAAATGGATGTGGCAGCTCAGGTCCCTCTCCTCGGACCCACACGGGCCCCCCGCCCCCGCAGCCTCCACCAGACATCCGACATCCAAGGGCCCACTGTAGAGCCCCCATCTTCCTCCCAGCCTGTGCCTCTCCCTCTCAGGTGACAGAGGCCTAATCCTGACAGTCGCTTCCGCCACAGCCTCAGAGTCACCCTCAGCTCATCCCCTTCTCTCACACCCACGTCCAATCTGTCAGCAAATCCTCCTGGTCCCACCTGCAAACAGACCCCAGCACCAGCCCCTTCCCTTCACCTTGGTCCAGCCACTGTCACCTCCCACCTGGACTGTGGCAGGTGCCTCCTCTCTGCTTCTGCTCTCACCCTGCCAATCTGTCCCCCATCTGGCAGCCCAGGGTGCCTGGGAAACCTGAGTCAGCTCATGTCCCTCCTCTGCTCAGAGCCCTCCCGTGCGTGGCTCCTGGCTCACTCAGATGAAAGCTGAAGTCCTCACTGGGGCCCAGATGGCCCTGCACATTTGACCCCTCTGCTGCCCACCTCATCTCCTCTCCTCTGCCCCCATCTCACTTGGTCCTGGCCGCACCGGCCTCCCTGCTGCTCGTCAGACACATCGCACTCACCCCAGGGCCTTTGCACAGCTCTTCCCTCTGCCTGAAATGCTCTTCCCCAGACACCTCATGGTCTTTACTCACTGGGGTCTCCCCTGACCATCCTATTCATAGTTGCAACTCCTGCCCCCCAACTCTATTCCCAGCCCTCTCCTCCCTCCCGATGTAAATGTATCCCATCAGACAAACTAGATAGTTTTCTTATCTATTCCTTCTATTGCCTGCCTGATCCCCTTTAGAATGTCGGCTCACAAGGGCGGGCATTTCTGTGCTAGATCAGGGCCAGGCACACGGTAGGTGCCGAATAAATAGGTGCTCAACGAATCAATTAGTTCTGCCCCTCCCCCCATACCACACCCCCCCCACGCACTCCCCGCCTTCCGCACCTTGGCCTTGGAGCTGAAGAAGGCCTTGGGGAAGATCTGGATGGGAAGGTGGGAGCTCATGAGGCGGGGGCTGGACTGGTCCGGGAGGCTGAAGGCGCCCATGATGGTCTCACACCAGGGCGCCCGCTCCCAGATGGGCACCGAGCGGATCCAGGAGGGGTCCCCGTCCTTCAGGATCAAGCAGAGGATCTCGATCATCCAGGTGGTGCCTGTCGGGAGAAACCAGGCAGGTTCATCGGGAGTGGGAAGGGC
>NW_012144190.1:3363095-3364984 GCF_000956105.1 Propithecus coquereli
CCGCCCGCCTCGGCCTCCCAGAGTGCTAGGATTACAGGCGTGAGCCACCGCGCCCGGCCTATGTTTAAATTTTTGAGGAGCTGCCAAACTGTTTTCCATAGCAATTGTATCATTTTACATTCCCACCAACAGCACACAAGAGTTCCAGTTTCTCCACATCCTTGCCAACACTTGTTATTTTCTAAGTGACAGCCACCTAATTGGTGCACGTAGTTCTTTGTATTAAACTTTCCCTATACAAATTACTGTTTGGTTTCAGACTCCCTCTGGCCCTGACTGAGAGCGCCCCCATGAGGTGGTTCAGCAGAGATGCCCAGCATCTTCACAACCCATTCCCCCTCTTCTCCTTGGTACTGGAATCCTTAAGGGTTAGGGGGGCACACTGATATCCAGACAGAGACTACATCCCCCAGACTCCTTTGCAGCTGGTGAGATCATGTGACTGAGCTCTGGCCTATGAGATGTGAGTGGAAGTAAATGCACCTTCTGGGACATGCCTTTTAAAGGAGCTGCCTGCCCTCCACTGTTTCTCTTCCCTTCACTGCCGGCAGGGTTACAGAGGTGGCGTTGATAAAGAGAGCAACACCGTACTACATGCCGGCAAGCTGCAAGGACGTTGCATCAATTACAACTGCTTGGAACCGAGCCACCTGCATCCCTGCATGGCCCATCTACATAGAAACTGTTATGAGAGAGAAAAATAAGCTTATTTCTTGGGATCTCTTTGTTACAGCAGCTTAGCCTACCTAACTAATACAAGTAGGACCTATTGTCATCCAAGAGAAAACTAAGGAAATTAGAAATTAGGAAATTAAGGGCTTGGAGACATTCTAGGGCCTTTCCATGTTTTCTAAGAAGGCTGCAAGGATTTGAACCCAGCCAGGAATAACGGAGGAGACAAATGTTTCACTGTGAAATACTGCCTTGGTAACCTTTAAGCATCACAAAAGATCCAAGCCTACATTAACGTCCCCAGTGATCATAGCCCACCCCATTAAAACCACAATCAGAATGACGAGTCCAGAGATTTCAAATTAAGAAGTCTACCAGGGCTGGGCGAGGTAGCTCACGTCTGTAATCCTAGCACTCTGAGAAGCCAAGACAGGAGGACTGCTTGAGCTCAGGAGTTCGAGACCAGCTTGAGCAAGAGTGAGACCCCATCTCTACTAAAAACAGAAAAAATTAGCCGGGCATGGTGGCACGTGCCTGTAGTTCCAGCTACTTGGGAGGCTGAGGCAGGAGGACTGCTTGAGCCCAGGAGTTTGAGGTTGCTGTGAGCTAGGCTGATGCCATTGCACTCTAGCCTGGGTGACAGAGTGAGACACTGTCTCAAAATAAAAAAAAAAGTCAATCACAAAAGACAAATATATGATTACATAGTTTTTAAAAATATGCATGAAAAAATTATGAATAAAGTTAAAAAGACAAATGACCATTGAGAAAAATGTATTTATAATTTATAACACACGCAAAAGTTAAGGTCACTAATATGTAAAGAGATCCTATGAATCAATAAAAGACCAACAATTCACTGAGGGAAAAAAAGGACCAAAGAACAGACAGATCACAGAAAAGGAAATATAAATACCTCCCTACAGATCTAAAAATATGCTCAAATTCATTAATAACAACAGAAATGTAAACTGAAACATCGAAGGTCCATTTTAAGTCCAAAGACTTAAAAATCAGATTCATGGTCCAGGTGCGGTGGCTCTTGCCTGTAATCCTAACATTCTGGGAGGCCAAAGCAAGAGGATTGCTTAAGCTCAGGAGTTCAAGACCAGCCTGAGCAAGAGCGAGACCCCGTCTCTTCAAACGATAGAAAAATTAGCTGGTGTGGTGGCAGGAGCCTGTAGTCCCAGCTACTTGGAAGGCTGAGGCAGGAGGAT
>NW_012144190.1:3365034-3366085 GCF_000956105.1 Propithecus coquereli
CCCCTTATTAGAAGGCCTCATGTGAGGCTGATGCGCCACCATATTTTTTTTTTTATTATTGTGATACATACAACATAAAATTTACCATTTTAAGCAATTTTAAGTGTACAGTTCAGTGGCATCAAGTACATTCACATTGTTGTGCAACCCTTACCACGATCCGTCTCCAAAGCTTCTTCATCTTCCCACACTGAAACTCTCCCCACTCAACAATTACTCTTCATTTCCCATCTCCTTCAACCCCCAGTAACCACCGTCCTACTTTCTTTCCCTATGCACTTGGCTATTCCAGGTACCTCACACAAGCAGAATCATACAGTATGTGGCTTATCTCACTTAGCATAGTATCTTCATGATTCATCCATGTTGTAGCCTGTATCAGGATTTTTTCTTCCTCGTTAAGGCTGCATAGTATTCCATTGTGTGGATATAGCACAATTTGTTTATCCATTCATTCATCGATGAACATTTGGGTTGTTTTTGCCTTTTGGCCACTGTGGATAATTTGGCTATGAACATCTGTTTGAATCCCTTCTTTCAATTCTCTTGAGTGTATACCCAGAAGTAGAATTGTTGGCTTATATGGTAATTCTATGTTTAATTTTTTTTTTTTTTTTTTTTTGAGACAGAGTCTCACTATGTTGCCCGGGCTAGAGTGCCGTAGTGTGATCATAGTTCATTGCCCCTTCCAACTCCTGGGCTAAAGCCGTCCTGCTGCCTCAGCCTCCAGAGTAGCTGGGAATACAGGCATGTGCCAACACACCTGGCTAAGTTTTTTCTATGTTTTGTGGAGATGGAGTTTCACTATGCTTCCCAGGCTGGTCTTGAACTCCTGGGCTCAAGGAATTCTCCTGACTTAGCCTCCAAAAGTGCTGGTATTACAGGCGTGAACCACTGCACCCCGCCACAAAAGATTGGAAATTACTAAATATTAACTAGAAAGGAACTGGTTAAACAAGAATTATTGTACATTCAATGTCATGAAATATTATGGAACTTTTTTAAAAAAAACACAACAAACCCAGGAAGCCCTTTGTTTACAGTTCTAAGA
>NW_012144190.1:3368922-3380603 GCF_000956105.1 Propithecus coquereli
ATCCTCCTGCCTCAGCCTCCTGGGTGGCTGGGACTACAAGTGTGAGCCAGTTCGCCCACCCTGAATGGATTGCTTTTTAAGAGAAAAATGAATACATTTTAAATTTTAAAAAGAAGCTGGAATAATTGGACATCCATGTGCAAAGAAAGAAAGAACCTGGATCTATACCCAATACCATATTTTAAAACTAGCTTAAAATGGATCAGAGATTTAAATGTAAAATCTAAAATTATAAAACTTCTAGAAGAAAACAGAGGACATCTATGTGAATAGTGGTTAGACGAACATTTCTTAGATATGGCATCAAAGCATGGTCCATAAAAGAATGGATTGACAAATGGATTTCATCCGAATTGAAAACTTATGCTCTGAGAAGACACTGATAAGAGAATGAAAAGACACACCACAGACTGGGAGAAAATATTTGCAAAGTGAATATCTAATCAAGGATTGGTACTGGGATTATGTAAGATAAAGAACTTTCAATGCTCAATGATAAGAAAACAAGTAAGCTAATTAAAAAGAGAAAAAAGGGTCAGTCACGGTGGCTCATGCCTGTAATCCTGGCATTCTGGGAGGCGGAAGTGGGAGGATCGCTTGAGGTCAGGAGTTCGAGACCAGCCTGAGCAAGAGTGAGATCCTGTCTCTTCTAAAAATAGAAAAAAATTAGCTGGGTATGGTGGCGTGCACCTGTAGCCCCGGCTATCAGGGAGGCTGAGGCAAGCGGATCGTTCGAGCCCAGGAGTTGGAGGTTGCGGTGAGCTATGATGATGCCACTGCACTCCAGCCTGGGTGACAGAGTAAGACCCTGTCTCAAAAAAGAAAAAAAAGGAAAAAGAAAACATATGTCCACATAAGAACTTGTAGGTAAATATTCTTAGCAGCTTTCTTCATAATAGCTCCAAAGTGGAAACAATCTAAATGTCTATCAACTTGTGAGTAAAGAAAATATAGTCTTTCCATACGTACCAGGGGATTTTACGGGGCCATAGAAAGGAATGAAACTTTGATACAAGCTACAACATGGATGAACCCCGAAAACATGATGCTGAGTGAAAGACACAAAAGGCCACATATCGTGTGACTCCAGTGCACGAGCTGTGTAGAATAGCAAATTCACAGAGACAGAAAGCAGATCAGTGGCTGCCAGGGGCCGGGGGAGGGGACATGAGGGCTGGGAGCTGATGGCTTACAGGTGCGGGTTTCTCACTGGAGCGATGAAAATGTTCGAAGAATTTTCATGGTGATGGACACACAGCTCTGTGAACATGCCAAAGCCCCTGGATTGTACGCTTTAAATGGGCGAATTTTATGATATGTGAATTATATCCTAAAACTGTTACCAAAGAAAAAAAACCCTGCATAGAACTCTATGCTAAAAAGGGTGAATGTAGTATTTTGAAAATTTTTAAAAATATTTTGAAAAAATATAAACAGTCAACTGGATTAACCCCATTATTTTAGAGAAGAGAAAGCTGAAGTCTATTTTTTCTCTCACTGAAATCTTCTAGAAGGTTCTCTCTCTCTCTTTTTTTTTTTTTTGAGACAGGGTCTTGCTCTGTCTCCTGGGCTAGAGTGCAGTGGCATTATCATAGCTCACTGCAGCCTCTAACTCCTGGGCTCAAGTGATCCTCCTGCCTCAGCCTCCCGAGTAGCTGTGGCTACAGGTGAGCACCACCACACCCGGCTAATTTTTTCTATTTTTAGTAGAGACAGGGTCTCACTCTTGCTCAGGCTGGTCTCGAACTCCTGACCTCAAACCATGCTAGGATTACAAGCTTGAGCCACTGTGCTGGGCCCAGAGGGTTCTCTTTGCTCTTTGAATAAAGTTGCTGCAGAGCCTCACTTTGGCTCCAAAGGGATGTTTCCCATCCATCCCTCCCTCCACCCCGGGCTCACTGACCTTCTCTTGCTCCCAAAAACTCACCACAGCCCTCTGCCTCAGGGCCTTTGCATGGCTGTCCCTCTGTCTAGGGCACCCTTCCTCCCCCATCACCATGCAAACCCCTCTGCATCCTCGGGTCTCAACATGAACATCTCCTCCCCAGGGAGCTTCCCCTCCTGCCCTAGACCCCATCTTGTCACCTACGTTCAACATGCCCTGCTGGGACCTTTCCTTGCTGGGATTCACCCTGACTCTAATTATCCAGTAATGTCGTGAGTGTGTGTTTAAATAAAGCCTGTCTACTGCAAGGAACTGACAGGCCTTGCTCTTGGTCACCGAGGGTCAATAAGTAGCATTTAAATGACCGAATGGGGACAATGAAGATCATTCCCTCCCTCTTTCCTTCCTCCCCTCCTTCTTCCCCTCTTTTCCTCCTTACTTTTCTCCTTCCCGCCTCCCTTCCTCCCTCCCACCCTTCCTTCCACAAATATTTATTAAATATTTATCATGCACCAGGCTTTGCTCTAGGCTCAAAGAATACAGCAGCTCTCAAGACAGACTGAAATATTTGCCCTTCTGGGCCTCATTTCCCTGGGAAACTGGGAATAAATCAACAAATAAAAATATGACACAGTGGCTGGAAGCAGTAAATGTTATGAAGAAAAGTAGAGGGCGAAGGGGACAGTTAGGGACAGGATAGGGGTGCATTTCAGCCAGGGAGGTCGGCAAGAGGAGGGAAGCGTGAGCCAGGCACTACCTGGGGAAGGTGCTCCTGGGAGTGGGGGGCAAGCTCACCCCGGTTCTGAACATATCCACGCCCCCTGTCTCCCAGTGTACCCTTCTCATCTTCTGTCCCCCCCCACTCCCCCCAGCCCCCCACGCCCCCAGCCCAGCAAGTACCTGACTTGGGGTAGGTGACGATGAAAATGTCGTCGTCTCGCACATCGGGGGCGTTCTCGGTGAAGCTGATGCTCTCGGGCGAGTACAGGCCGACGGGGAAGGGGATGCCTTTGTACCTGAAGTATTCACCTGGCAACTTCTGGCTATAGGAGGGCGAGGGAGACACCATGAGGGAGAGCAAGGTGGTCGGCGAGGGGCCCTCAAACCCTGGCAGGGGGCTTCCTCCCTCTGAGCCTGGCTTCCTCATCTGCAAAGTGGGGGTGGCTCACTGACCCCCACAACAACGCCCAAAATCCTAAGGATCAGTGATTATTATTATACCCGCTTCAGGGATGAAGAAAGTGAGGCACAGAGAGGTTAAGTGATTTGCCCAAAGCCACACAGCGGGGCGCTTTCCCTACATTTACTCTTGACCCCAACCCTGCAGGGAGATACTAACTCACCCCACATGGTACAAAAAGTTGGGTGCCATGCCCACCCCCGTGCAGCTGCAGAGCAGCAGAGCCCACTCGAGAGACCCAGACTCCAAGTGACTGAGACCGCAAAGCTTCGAGACCCCTCCTGAGCTGCCCTTCCAAAGCCCTGCGATGTGTTCTTGTAGCCAGGCAAGTGAGTCCAAATTTCCAATGTGAGATGTTCTAAGAGCAATTGGTTAAGTTTACAGTTTCCTTCCATCCCAGTCTTCCCGGGGGCTCCTGTCTGTGGCATGGGAAAGGGATGGGGATTTGGGGGGCCCGGCTAAGGGGAAGTGGAGTTGGGGA
Organism: Propithecus coquereli; assembly: GCF_000956105.1. NCBI lineage: Eukaryota > Metazoa > Chordata > Mammalia > Primates > Indriidae > Propithecus > Propithecus coquereli. The sequence goes on from NW_012144190.1 coordinate 3,372,469, forward strand.
TATCTTTTGCTGGGCTTTTGGGGGCTCCTTCTGAGGCCTGCAGTCACTTCTGTGTATAGTTAAGCTACCACGAGCTGGCTGGGTGCAGGAATTGCTTCCAGGAGCACTGGTGGGACACAGGGACACGAAGGTGGGGACATGTCCGAGGGGCCCAACACCTCCTCAAGTATACGGTGGAAGAGGAGACACAGGTTTGAGGTGGGTGCAGCCAGAAGCTAGTCTGTTATTTTTCTGGGACGTTTGGAGGTAATATCAGCTTTCAAAATGAAACAATTTGCTGTGATTTCTTTCCTCCTTTGGAATAAACGTTCCTTCTACCCACTGTTGTAGCCATAGGAAATGATTCTTGTTCGCAAGGAGAACTCCCTCCAAATGGTATAAGCTTGAGGCCCCACAAATCTCGGATCTCCCGTGTTTTCCGCTACACTGTTCTACTTTCCATTTTCGTCCCTTTATAGCACACTTAGGACGATAAACTGAACTTAAAAAAGTTTGTGCGTAGGTAGTTTATGTTGTCTATGAATCTCATTTCAGGACAGCTGGCAGACGCCGCACACATCTGTGATATAGAGGAGGCCTGGGCTGGACCACGCAGGTGAGAGTCAGAAACACGATGTTGGTGGAGGACGCGGGACACAGAAGTCTACGCAGCAGGATTCCGACGATGGGAAATTCAAAAACAGGAGAAAGTCATCTAAGGCAGTAGAGGGCAGGAAGGGGTTTCTCCTTGTCAGGGGGGGTGGCTGGGAGGGTAGATGGGGGGCTGTTCTACAGTGTGCCCACTTTGCAAAATTCATTGAGCTGTTGACTAAAGCTCTGTGCATGGCACTCGTGTGAGTTTTACTTCAATAAAACAGTCAGTGAATGAATGCATAAAAAATTATAGGGAAAAAAATACTCTTCCCATTTAAACAAAATTGCTTTAAAAAAAAATTTTTTTTGAGACAGGGTCACACACTGTTCCCCGGAATAGAGTACAACGGCGTCATCATAGCCATGCTGGGATTACAGGCGCGAGCCACCGCACCCAGCCCCAAATTGCTTTAATAAAAAGGAGGTGAGATGTTGGGTCCAGTGAGGTTGAAAACCCTGGTGACTTACAGAGGACTTTTCTGTTAGTTCCTTGTCATCTGTCCAGGTGACAGATGAGGAAACCAAAGCCCATGGAAGGCTTCCATTTGCCCAGGGGGCTGCAGTGTCTTTCCTGAAGCCCTCCACCAGCGTCGGAGACCGAGGGGAGGGGCGTTGTCCCTGACACCTGGGACTAGTTAAGGCTTGGAGCAGCAGGAGGACGTAAGCTGCAGACCTGTGTCCTCTGCCTGGGGTCACATAGCCTCATAGGGTCGTCGTGAGCATGTAAAATGCTCAGAACCATGCCTGGCACAGAGTAAGCACTATATGAGTATTTGTCAAATTTTTAAAAATAGGGATTGCCAGAGGATAAGAATGGTTAAAATAGAGGCTGGCTCACAGCCTGCGTTCAATATATCTGAGCTAAAATTATTATCATTATTATACGCAGTCATAGCAGCTACGACGAGCCCTGCGTGAGCTCAGAGGAGGGGCTGGCTGCCTGGCGCAGGGTTTGGCACACAGTAGGTCTCCAGTAAATTGTAATTACTTTATTTGTTCAGTGATGTCATCAGTTAGCCCATAGGCTGAGCGCGGGAGTGGAATGCGTGATGTCACTGGTTACCAGGCAGGAGTTGTGAGGTCATCAGTTTCCAGGCAGATTAGCAGCTAAGGGCCTGCTCGGCCTTGGCTCTGCTTCCATAGGTCACACGTGCTCTTCCTGTGCCCTGGGCATAGGACCGCACCTCTCTGAGCCTCAGTTTCCTCATCTGTCACATGAGGACAGCAGCAATCTCCGTCTCAAGGTTTTAATCCTACTTGAGGGATTAAAAGGGATAACGTATTTTAAGTGCCGGGCTCCTGATTAGTGCTCTGCTCTGCTAAGCAGAACGAAGCTGTTTAGCATCATTTTGGTCTTTGGTCTGACCAACTGCTCCCTGGGGGAGAAATCTCCCCGGTTTACAGAACAGGAAAACCGAGACGCCAAGGAGGAAAAGGTCCTGTGCCCTGCAGGAGTCCCTGAAGTATCTCTGAATGAATAAACGAATGAGTAGGAGGGTGACCTGCTCATTCCCCTCGCACTTACAGTCTCCAAATTGGGGGTCCAAGCCCCACCCCAGGAGGCCAGGGTGGAACCCAGGGTGCTGGGGTTCAACTGGGATTTGGTTGAAGGCATGAATGAATGTGTGAAAGAATGAATGAAGGGGGTTACCAGGACAAAAGGAGAGGAAAATCGAAGGGCGCTTGTTATATCCTTCCGCCTGCCTCAGCGGTTCTCAGCCCCGGGTGCCGGGTGGGGACTTTAAAGGCTCCCAAAGCCTGGTCCCGCCCCAGGAAACAGCGTCTAGACCTGGCCACACTGCACCCCCCGCTGAGCCCGGAACGACCAGCAGCTCCAGAAATAATTGTCGTGGTGTGGGGGGCGCAGAGTTGGGCTCTATCTGCGGGTGACAAGAATACGGAGGTTCAGGATGGGGGAAGCAGCAAGGATCGAGCAGAGCTGGATTTGAACCCGGGCTGCTGTGGCCCCTCGGCCTTATAGACAGTGTCTTTCCAGGTCCCTCTTTTCCCATGTACCCCACACTCCAGCCACGGCCCACCCAGTGCACTGCGCACTAGTCGCACCTCCCGCTGTGCAGCTGCTGTTCCCCTGCTGGGTGTGGCACTGAGGCAGGTAACGAGGCCCCGACCTGCATCCCGCTCGCTGAATTCCCACTGCGTGTCCTGTGACAGGTGCCATGTGCCTTCTCTCCCCACCTTGTACATCAAATCTGGCCGCAGGGTGACCTTTCCTCTGCCTGGGTCACAGGCCCGTTTTGTTCTCACAAAACATGTCCAGGGTCAAATGCAGCGATCGCTCGACTGGAGCAGAGGAATGAAGGTGACAAACTGAGCCAGCGAGAGACGGGCGGCAGGAACAGCCTCTTGGCAGGTGACTGGCTGGCCCTGCCTGGAGACCCAGGACATGCGATTCTAAGAGGCCCAGCCTCTCCACCCGACCCTCAACCCAGCCTCCTCTCCGTCCCGCCCCCTCCCAGTGTGTCGCTCGGCCCATCTCCCACGGGGCCACAGAGGGTCTCTCTATACCCAATGCTGCCCCCGCTCCTCCCTGGCTCCTCAGTGTCCTCAGGGCATGGCCTGGGCCTCCTTCCTGCAGACACCAGCTGTAGTCACGCCCACTTTCCCCGCTTTCTCCAAGCGTCTGCATATTTCTGACATGCTGTTCCCCTGCCAGGAATGCTTTTCCCACCTCCTCTGTCCACCTCTCCCCAAATCAGATGTCACCTCCTAAATGCAGACCTCCTTGATCGTTAGCTCCCTTGCCCCAGGAGACAGGGACACAGCCTCCTCAGGATCTCGAAAGACCATGTCTGACATTCCTCTGTCCCCCAGGAAAGGGCCTGGCCCCAGCAGGGGAGAAGGGGCAGGGGAGCCACCTTTATGGAAATTCTATGCCAAGGACATGTATTAGTGCAGACTTCTCCCAGAACCCCAGGAGATAGGTAGTGAGAGCACCGCTTCGTGCCGGAAGAAATGGAGGCCCAGACAGGTTAATATAGTTCCCCAAGGGCACACAGCAGCCTTCATAGGAAGTTTCCTTAAATACCTGTCCATGAGCCTCTACCCTTCCCTCTGCCACTGGGATGAAATGTGTCTTTCTCATTCCACGTTTCATCCCCAGTGCCTGACACACAAGAGGCGAGCCCTAAACAGACCTGTCCCCAGTTTGGAGCTCCTAGTGACGGGGGCTCAGTCACTCCTCCAAGCAGCCCAGCCCTCGCAATGGGGAAGGAAGATGGGCTGAAGTTGGTCACACTTGGATTTGAACCCAGGCTCTGCTACCAACTAGCTGCACGACCTTGAAAACACAGCTTAACTTTTCTCTGCCTCAGTTTCCTCATCTGGAGAAGGAGGCCAGGAAGGAACTTTGTAAAGATTAAAAGCCACCATAGCCTCTCGCCTGGATTACCACAGTCACCTTCTCAGCAGTCTCCCTGCTGCCACACCGGGCCCCTGCGGTCAGGTCTCCCCACGTGGCAGCCAGAGGGATCCAGTTAGAACCTGACTCAGCTCTGGTCTCTCCGATGCTCAAACCCTCCTGTGGCTCCTTCTCACTCAAAGTAAAAGCAAAGTCCTCACAGTGACCCACAAAATCGCTCATGACCTGCCCCCGTGTCCTCTTCTGCCTTCAGCTCCTGCCCTGACCTCTTTGCTCGCTCAGCTGCAGCCACCCCGGCCTCCTTACATTCCTCTTCCATTTCAGGCGTGGTGCTGCCACAGGGCCTTTGCACTGGCTGTTCCCACCTTTGTCTTCCATTCAGTCCTGTGACTCTTGCCCTCACTTCTTTGCTCCAACGTCACCCCTTGTCAGGAGGCCTCCCCTGACCACCCTATTTACAATGAGACCCACCCACCTCCTTACCCCGCTCTGCTCTCCTGTCCCTCTGCCGTCTCCGAGCTGCTCTGCAGTTGACATATCACACTACCTGTCCTCTCCGTTTGCGTGTAAACTCCATGAACCCAGGGATTTTTTTTAAAAAAAGAAATGGTTTTAGGTCAGGCCTGGTGGCTCACTCCTGTAATCCCAGCACTTTGGGAGGCCAAGGCAAGAGGATCGCTTGAGGCCAGGAGTTTGAGGCCAGCCTGGACAACATAGCAAGACCCTGTGTCTACAAGAAATAAAAGAATTAAAAATTATTGGAATGTGGTGGCCTGTGCCCATAATCACAGCTACTCAGGAGGCTGAAGCAGGAGGATGGCCCAAACCCAGGAGTTTGAGGTCACAATGAGCTATGATTGTGCCACTGCACTCTAGCCTGGGCGACAAGGCAAGTCCCTGTTTCCAAAAAAAAAAAAGATTTTTTTGTTGGCTTCTTTGCCAATGCATCCGAAACACTGCCTCCCAGCAGAGCCTGGCACCGAGGTGGCCCCTGATCCGTATTTGTTGAAAGAATGAAAGAAATGCTAAATGGCACTCGTTGTCACTGTCCTCCCCAGAACGGTATGCGTCTTAACTCATTTATTTTCTCAACCACACTACGAGGTGGATGGTATTACTGTCCCCATTTTACAGATGAGGAAAATGGAGGCACAGAGAAGGAGGGTCACTTGGCCGATGTCACACAGCTGCACAGGGCACTGCTGGGATTGGAACCCAGGCAGCGTGGCCCCAAAATGTGCACCCTTAACTACCCAGTGCCATGGGGTGGTACCTCCGAGGAGCGCCTCTTCCGGGCGGGGGCTGTGGCTGGCGGGGGGCGGGGGCAGGAAGACCCGGGTTTGACCTCATGTCACCTCTCTAAGTCTCCGCCGCCACCACACCCACCCCTGCTGACGGGCGAAGATTTAAGTCTCAGGGGCACGGTCCCATTTTATTATATATTGCTGGACCTCAAGGAGGCATCGTAATATAATCAAAGCTTTTAAAACAAACCCACTGTCCCTCCCGGGTGTTTGCTCAAGATAAAGGGAAAAGTAGGTTCACACAAGCATCTGTGTGCTCGTGTTTCTAGCCGCGCCGCTCAGAACGGCCGAAGCCTGGGAACGGCCTTCAACGGGTCAGCAGATAAACTGGCCCAGGGAGGAGGCTGGGGCGGGAGGATCTCGAGGCCAGGAGTTCAGGTCCAGCCTGGGCAACAGCGAGCCTCCGGCTCTCAACCCCCGCGCTGCCCCCCGAAAAGGCGGTAGCTGCGCCATGCAAGACTCGCTCCTCGGCAAGAAAAAAGAACAAGTCGCCAGTCCCCAAGACCGCACGGAAGGATCTCAAAGGCACCACGCTGAGCGACAGAAGCCACGCTCAGAGGGTCAGTGTCTGTGTGATTGCATTTTGTGACTGTCGGGGTCCGAATCACGGCCACCGAAGACGCCCACGTCCGAATGCCTGCAACCCGCGAGTCCGCCCCGTCGCACGGCAGGAGGGGCTTTGCAGACGTGATTGTGCCGAGGGTCTTGGGACGGGAGACGAGCCCGAGTTATCATAAGGGCCCTTCTTATCAGAGGACGACAGAGTGTCAGGGCCAGAGAGAGATGTGACAGCGGAAGCGGAGGTCAGAGAGAGATCGGGACAGGCCAAGCAGCCGAATCGCGGGCGGTTGGAGGGGCCGGAGCCAAGGAACGCGGGCGGCTTCTGGAAGCCGGAGAGGGCCCGGAGCTGGGCTCCCCCCAGGTCCGCAGAAGGAACCAGCCCTGCTGACACTTCACTTGTAGCCCAGCGAGACCCATTTGGCACTTGACCTCAGACTGGGAAAGAAGACAGTGGTGTCGTTTCGAGCCACTCCATTTGTGGTTATTTCTTACAGCAGCAACAGGAAACAAATACAATGACATTTTTGCAAAGAAAATAAATAGGGACAGAGAGTAGACAGCTCAGTGGCGGCCGGGGTTGGAGATGGGGGGAGGGCGTGACAACAGGGGACAGTGCGAGAGAGTTGTCTGGGGAGATGGAACAGCTCTGCATCCTGCTTGTGGTGGAGGTCACACAAATCTCCACGTGTTAAAATTCCTAAAATTCCGCACCTCTCCTCCAAAAGGTAAATTTACCATATGATTATATTTTTAAGAGCATCGTTCATGGAAATAAATGCTTAACGCCCATGAGCCATTATGATGACAAAATGTCAGCTGGCCAGCGTCCCTCTTGGCCACCTAGGGATGTGCAAAGAGGCAGCTCCGGCCTCTGCCACGGTCCCACCTGGGACTGGTGGTTCTCCAGCCCCATCTGGCCTCCTGTGGGGGATGGAGCAGTGCAGGAGGCACACACAGGGGTCTCTATTCCAGGGACATCCCAATCTGGTGCCCAAAGTCAGCATTAGGCCTTTTTGCCTGAATGGAGCAAATTCATTCCTTCACCCCACAAATACTTACTGAGCACCTATTATGTGCCAGGCGCTGGGGACTACGATGACAGTGAACGCAACAGGCAGAGATCCCCACTGCAGCCTACGATCTGCTGAATGATGAAGTTAATAGCTAATGTCTGAAATGCAGTATAGCAGAAGGGGACAGCATAAAACAGAAGCCTCTGGGGGTTGAAGATCGTGGAGGCAGGGATGCAATTTTATTTTATCTTTTCAGAGACAGGGTCTTGCTCTGCCACCAGGCTGGAGCGCAGTGGCACAATCATAGCTCATTGTAACCTGGAACTCCTGAGTTCAAGCGATCCTCCTGTCTCCGCCTCCCAAGTAGCTGGGGCTACAGGCATGCAACACCATGCCCAGTTAATTTTTCAAAAAATTTTTGTAGTGAGGGGTTTGCTAAGTTGCCCAGGCTGGTCTTGAACTCCTGGCCTCCAGAGATTCTCTCATCTCGGCCTCCCAAAGTGCTGGGATTACGGGGGTGAGCCACCACTATTTTAGATAAATGGAATCAGGGAGGGCCCTCTGGGGAGGTGACATTGAGCAAAGACCTGAAGGGGGGGAGCGGAGGAGTGGCGTGTGGCTGTGGGAGGGAACAGTGTATGCAAAGGGGGAAAGGGTCAGGGGGCGCTGGGGTCTGTTGGGGCTGGAGCTGGGAGCCCTGGGCTCCCGTGAACACCCACCCTTCCAGGGGCATGACTGGGCACATGATGAGTTTCTCTGCAGCCAGCCGGCTGTGCTGCTGACTCACGCCCCGCAGGCGCCTGTGGACAGCTCGCCTCTCTCTGGGGAGCACTGCCAAGACTCCCCCAGTCTGTGCGGGGCTCAGCGCTCCTCACTCCCAGAACACTCTGTGCAGTGCCCTCCTCGCCTCCTGACCGGCCTCCACTTGGAGCCCATCCTGGCAAGCGTCCCCAGCTCAGCCTCGGCAGGATGAATCACCCTTGGCCGGAGCGCAGAGAAACTCAGCCAGCGTGTGACTGGCATAGAATCTTTGGGAGACCATTTGGCAATGTTTAAATGACACATGGCTGGCTCCTTCTCCCCCTTCCCAGACCAGACCACCTTGGCTAGAGCGAGTGACCTCCCAACCCCATGCACATTACCACCCGTCTCAGCATCCTGTTTGCTTCTTCCTCGGCCCTCTTAATACTTAGTAACTATCTTCTTTGTCTGTTGCCCTTCCTTTTTTTTTTTTTTTTTTTTTTT
>NW_012144190.1:3381507-3396750 GCF_000956105.1 Propithecus coquereli
TTCTGATGTCTGCAACTTACTTTGGAATGCGTCACATACCAGGATTGGCAGGTGGCTGGAGGGGTGCACAGATATGCGATAATATGATGTGTATAATAAAATCTCCATGGTGGTGGTATCGGCGTGTTCACCGCGTAATTCTTCCGACGTTCTTTTATGTTTTGAATATTTGAATAAAAGGTTGTGGGAGAGGAGGTGGCATTTATTTGGCCAGATGTCTGAGATATTACAAAGAGTAAAAAGGCAAGAGACAGAGCCAGGTACCAGAGGTGGCTTCGGGGACGTGGGAGCCACCGGAGGGAGATGGCAGTGTCTGGGCTCTGACCAGGAGACCCGCGGAGTGGGGGCAGGGCGGGGGCTGGGGTGTGACCCTGCGGTGAACTTCTGTGAAGGCCCCGAGATGGGGGGATGTTTGTTATGCCTGCTAGACTGCCTCGATGGGGCACATGCGCATTTTTCTGTGTTTTTAGGAAATCTAATTAGGAAAGCATATTCTTATATCGCATCTCTATATCTACTGATCATCTGGGCTTACTGATAAGTTAATAGTCTCTCCCAGCACTGCCATGCCAGCCTGGGAGGATGCCAGTGCTGCCAGTTTGGTATGTAACCTCCCTGTGCTTATGAAAGCTCACGTGGGCGCTTGGGTTCCTCCCCTCCCCCTCCCTGCCCTCCCGCCCTCCCCCTCCTCCCCTTCCTCCCGCTTCTCTTCCTTCTGGACAGCGCTGATGTTACACCTCACACCTTGCTCTGCGGCTTGCTTGTTTTCAGTGACTGCATCGTGCTCACCATTCCAGGCCAACCTGCGGCCATCTCATTCCTTGCAAAGATGGCCGCAAAATCTCCCACTTCCGTCCTTTCAAAATCACTTTCCTTTTGAGGAGCGGCACACACTGAAAGTGAATTTGGACAAACACGTGTACCCCCGTGCCGCCCAGCTCCGGTCAGATACGGAACAGTCCACCCTCCCAGACAGTTTCCTTGTGTCCGTCCCAATCAGTCCCCACCCCGTCCGCAGAGGCCACTGCTGTTCTGAGGTTTCTCGTCACCGTCTTGGACATTCTAGAACTGTCATCTCATAGACTATACTCTTGGGTGTCTGGCTTTTTTTGCTCAGCATGACATGGTTGACATTTTCCGTGTCTGTGTGTATTAGCGTCTGTTCCTTCCCGTGGCCGAGCAGAATCCCACTGCATGAATAGGTCGCGGGGTCGGCCGTGGCCCGGCTCCTGCGCGCCCGGCTCTGTCCAGGTCGGGCTCTTACTCCCAGAGCTGCTACAACCATTCTTGTCTCGGTGTGCGCCTACGTTACCATTTCTCTTGGGCAAACAGCTAGCAGGTGGAATTGCTGGGTGGTGGGGTGCATGTCACCATGTTTGAATCGTAGGGACTATAAAGTCAGCTTTAAGATGTGACAGCGCGGGTTCCCCCTGGCTATTTTGTTTTTCCCCTTGGCAATTCCTGCACGTTAAAAATGTACATAAATATTACATGGACTCCAAAAATATGTGTGACTATGATATAGCCATAAAAAATAAACAAAAAAATCTATGTAAACTTTAAAATGATTTTTAAAAAAACAGTTCGGCCATACCATTTTGATGTATTCCTTCTAGAACACTAACAATAGAGGAAAATCTAGTTAAAGAAATGAATCACTCTCTCTTCCAAGTTCTTATGCTTCTCTGCACGGGACGTTGGTCATTCATCTGTGCCTTTGCTAGGCTGTGAGCCCCTTAAGGGCAAGGACTTGGGTTTTTTTGTTTTTTTTTTTAGAGACAGAGTCTGGCTTTGTTGCCCTGGCTAGAGTGCCGTGGCATCAGCCTAGCTCACAGCAACCTCAAACTCCTGGGCTCAAGCGATCCTCCTGCCTCAGCCTCCCGAGTAGCTGGGACTACAGGCATGCACCACCATGCCTGGCTCATATTTTCTATATATTTTTAGTTGTCCAGCTAATTTCTTTCTATTTTTTAGTAGAGACGGGGTCTCGCTCTTGCTCAGGCTGGTCTTGAACTCCTGCACTCAAATGATCCGCCTGCCTCGGCTGCCCAGAGTGCTAGGATTACAGGCGTGAGCCACCGCCCCTGGCCAAGGACTTGGGTTTTAAAGAAGCTATTTCACCTCTAGTAGGTGGCTGGCGTGCGGGGTGCCTAATCCGCAGTAAGGGATGCAATTCTCATGCAACCAGCTATGGACTTGCTAGAGGCCTATTTTTTTTTTTTTTTTTGCTATCCACTATAATGAGGATATAGACCCATTTTTGAGAGAGGGAGACTGAGGCTCTGGGATGTGGAGAGTCTCACCCACATCCACCTGATGGGAGACACACCTTCAGTTTAAGGGCCCGGGCTCTGTCCCTTGAAGCCCCGCAGTCTCCCTGCGGGCCCCGCCCCTACGGCTCCGGCTCTGGCTGGGCTGCCAGTGAGTGTCGTTCTGTTCTCACCGTCAGGTTCTGCTTGTTCCCTGAGTGCCCCATGCTCTGCCACACCACGGAACCCCTGCAGGTACTGTCCCCCTTGCCTGCGGTTTTCCTCCACTGTTTTCTCTCCTCCTTTCTCTCTCTCTCTCTCTCTTCCCTCTCTCTCCCCAGTTCCAGCATACATTTATTAAGCTCCTACTGTGTGCCTCTCCCCACCCTTGGGGCGCTCATAGCCTGGAGCTGAGCCGTCTGATAGAACTTTCTGCAAAGACAAAAACATCTAATGGCCACGCGTGGCTGACCAAACACTTGAAATGTGGCCAGTGGGATGGAGGAACTGGATTTTTAATTTTATTTCATTGTTACTGATTTAACGCTGACACTCAAATTGAGACACGGGAAAAACTTTTTAAGCCGGTTGGGTTGGGTACAACTAGGGCCTGGAAGTCGACTTCATCTGCCGTAAAGTCGACGGCATGTGAACACGAATTCGCTATTTCAGAGGGAAAGTTAATGTCTGAATTGAGAAAACACACACTCGATTTCAAAGGTTTAGTATACGAAAAAAAGAAAGTAAACCATCTCACTGATAAATTTTTAAATTGATCGCATGTGCAAATGATAATATTTCAGATATATTAGATAAAATATACAATTAAAATTAATCTCACCTGTTTCTTTTACTTTTTTAAAAAATGTGGCTACTAGAAAATGTTTACGTTTGGGGCTCACATTATGTAGCTGTGGAGGGTGGCCAGCCCCATCCGCCCCGCAGGGGTGACAAGTCCCTCTGTGAAGAAATGGCCATTGAGGGGCAGCCTCTTCCTGCGGTTCCAAGCCCCTGTCTGGTCCCTTTCTCTAGCGTGGGAGGGTGAGTGGGGTCTCTGGAGTAATTCCAAATGTCCTAGTCCTCTCTGGCCTCAGTTTTCCCATCTGTAAAATGGGAGCCATGACATTGGCTACCTCCCAGGGCTGTTCTGAGGCTCAAATGAGTTGTCCACACAAAACCCTCAGAGCAGGGCCCAGCTCAGGGCGAATGCTCGGGATGGTCGTAACTATTATCATTCTTCACCCTGTCCCCCCACTTCCTTGCACCTGAGTTCCTGCTTCAGGAAGGCTTGCAGCAACTGAAGGAGGAAAGAAGAAAACAGCACAAACAAGGACTCAGCAGAGAGCTGGGTCCGGCGCTTCCCCGGGCATGGCCCGTTTCAGACATGCTTGGCTCGAGAGCAGCCCTGTCTGCCAGGTGGGTCCCAGCTCACCAGCAACAGGGGTGGGATTCGAACCCAGGACTGCCTTGCTGCGGGCATTCCTGCCTGCAGTGGCAGGGTCCCCACTTTCCCTGACTCTTGGGCCCCCGACCCCAATGAGTCACACTGGCCACGCCTCTCTTGGGGCCTCCAGTCCAAGCCCCAGCAAGACCAGGGTCTCCCTTCTTACTCTGGCATTTGATGTCACAGAAGGTCTCTTGCATCCCACTCTCCCTCCCCAAGAGCCTCCTGGTGCCAAACTGGCTGCTTGGTTCTTTCCAGATGGATCCTGGACGTTCCCACTTCCCAGCCTTCACCTCTGCTGGCCCCTACACAGGACCACCAGGCACAACTGCCCTCCCCCCCAAGCCCCCCCAGAGAGCGAGTGCAAGCAGAAAGGCAGCAAGGTGTCCTGCCCTTTGCTCCCCAAGCCAGGGTTCCCTGCGGGTGGGGGTGGGGATGCTGTGAGCATCTTTTTCTAATTGTCACCAAGGTCCGGTATCTACTAGTGTGGGCACAGAAGCCCTTTCTCCAATCTGCCTTCCCAAATCCCACCCAGACAGCGAGGGCCAGTGACTTATTATTTCTTTATTGTTTAAAACCTCATTAAGCCCCCGTCTTGGACAAAGCAGCTCTGTGACTGGCAGGGCTGTGGCCGTAAAATCATTCGAGTGGCTCAGCCCTCCCTGAGGAAGGAGGGGCCAGGGTTGTAAAACCCGACCTGGCACCGCCTCCCCTCCCGGCCATAAAGAGGCAGAGATCAGAAAGTGCCCGAGCTGGGACTTGGGGACTCGAGATCACAGGGGGTGGGGGTGGGAGGAAGTGGCAACCGTAGCTATTCTAGGCCACCAAGGCAGCCTCCGGTCCAAAAGTCAGCCTGGCTTCCTTGGCCTTGACACACCTCTCCAGCGGGGCTAGTGGTGGTTCCGGACCGCTGAGCCTCCGGGCCGGACAGGGTCCTGCCCCTTCCTGATCTTGCTCATCCCCAAATTCCTGTCGGGGCGTGACACAGTCAGGCTTCCCTGGTTCAAGTTCTGGCTATGCATCACTTGGCAGCTCTGTGACCTTGGGCAAGTCATTCAACCTCTCTGAGCCTCAGATTTTAAATGGGATTATAACAGTCAATCTCGGACCGGTTGTGAGGATTAGATGAGGTGGCACAGCTGGCACTCGGCACAGGGAGCACCTCGAGGATGCTGTAGGGAGGATCCCTGGTCTTGTCTCCACCTTGGCTCTGCCGCCTGTCCTGCCTACTTCCTGTGCTGGACTTTTTGCTCTTAAAATATTTATTTTGTCCTTAGTATCCTCTTTAGCCCACTGGACACATACAAAGCTACATGGAACACATATCACATTTATAAAGCATACTTTGTAACAAACCCCGTGAACTAAAACATCCCAAGCAAGGCAACTTGTCAGTATCTCTGGGCTTCCCCCCTCAGCTGCTACCCCGAATTAAATCCTGGTCAGTTGCCTTTTTTTTTTTTTTAAAGATATATACATATATTTTAAGTACGTGCGCCTGTATTCTGAAACTATATACAGTTTAGCTTTTCTCATTCTGGGGACTTAAGGAAATGGAGTCACACTGGTCCCTTTGCAGGGTGGTCCTCTGCGGGGGGTTTCCACTGCTGACTCAAAACCCCTCCTCTAAGCCAGGCAGCCTGGTATTTTCCAGAAGCAGTCTCTGTCCCTTTGTCCTGCCCTGCTCTCTGGCTCGGACCTTGACTCATCCTGCAAGCTACCACTGAGAGGTTGCCCAATCTCACCTCCATTCATTCATTTTGCTACTTGATGTCTTTTTCACAGTTTCCTACATCCTGTCCCTAGTCATGAGAGGTCAACAGATTGGTGCCACCTGGGGGCCAGATTTGAAGACAGACCTGTGTGATCCGGGAGTGGGCGCATCCTATCGCCCCTTGGCCAAGAGTTGTAAATTGCCCCTGTTGAATCTTAAAAAGCCTGAGAGGGAGTTTGGCAAATGCAGGCCAGAGGGCAGAGGTCACCCCGGGCAAAAGGAACTACATGTGCAAAGGCCTGCAGGTGCCAAGTGCTTTCTAGATCTACTTGTAGGTGGGGTGGGACGGGGTCGGGAGGCAGCGGGGAAGGTGGGGACTGCGCGAGGGCCACGCTGGGGTCTCAGATTGCTGCTGGAGCCACATCCAGCAAGAGAGGGGCTGTGGGTGTGCGGGAAGCAGATGAGGGGAGAGGAGAGGGGGCCCTGGAGCCCAGCCCACCCCCCCATATCAAACCAGAGCAGCTCTATGATCTCTATGGTGTATTTCTACCTGGGAGCAAGATTTCTCTTGGAAGATGGGTTGCCAGAGGTGCTGGGGAGCCACGGAAGGTCCTTGAGCTGGGGAGGGTCAGGGATGGCTTTGGGGATTAGAAAAGACCTTTCTGGAAACCCTGGGGAAGGAACTGGATGTGCAAAGGCACTGGGGCAGCGAACAGTGAGGCGTGGCCCTGCGTCTGAAGTAATAGCGTAGATGGAATGCAGGTGAGGGAGGGGATGGGCTTAGGGGTGGGGGGTGAGGCCCCAGCACCAGGGTCTGCAGGGGCTGAGGCTGAGGATGGCTGGGAGGACGGGAGGCTGCCACAAGACTCCAGGGGGAGGTGGTAAGGCCTGACCTGGCGCTGTGGGAACAGAGACGAGGGGCAGGGGCAGAGTCAGGGGCCAAGTGGGGCTTGGCGACTGTCAAGCTAAGGGGCAGACTTAGCGGGGGACTGGGCTGAGGACGAAGCCTGCAGGTCTGACCCAGTGACGGGTGGGGCAGCCCTGAGACGGGCATCCCAGGAGCAGGAGCCACTCCGGGAGCTGCCGAGCCCAGCGGGGACATGTGCGTCTGCCGGGCCTGGGAGGGGGCACCAGAGAACTGGCCCCAGGCGGGAGGACGAGAATCCCGAGAGACACACATTTCCGGGTCTAGGGGATTCCAGAAGCACATGGAAGGGTGAGGTCCTAAGGGCAGCACCCAGGGGGCTGCAGACATGCAGGGCCAGAGGAGTCTTACAGGTGGGGGTTATTTTTTTTTTTTTTGAGACAGAGTCTCACTGTGTTGCCCGGGCTAGAGTGCCGTGGCGTCAGCCTAGCTCACAGCAACCTCAAAAACCTCAAACTCCTGGGCTCAAGCGATCCTCCTGCCTCAGCGCCCCAAGTAGCTGGCACTACAGGCATGCGCCACCATGCCCGGCTAATATTTTCTATATATTTTTAGTTGTCCGATTAATTTCTTTCTAATTTTTAGTCGAGACGGGGTCTCGCTCTTGCTCAGGCTGGTTTCGAACTCCTAACCTCGAGCAATCCTCCCTCCTCGGCCTCCCAGAGAGCTAGGATTACAGGCGTGAGCCACCGCGCCCGGCCTGGGTGGGGGTTATTAACTCCCCCTCCGGTCTCAGATAAGGAAAGGAAGGTTCGGCGAGGGCAAGGACTGCACGGAGCCCACACGCTGAGCAAGGTCACTCAGGATTTATGGCCAACTGCCGCACCGGACAGAGATAAGGAGGCTGGATGGGAGGGCAGGACCCGGGGGTGGGGTCCCCGACACAAGCTGCTTTATCTCTGGGGGTAAGAATTGCAGAGCCAGAGGCCCGGCTGGGGAATGTTGGGTAGAGAATGCTGGGACATTCCTCAGGCACAACTGAGGTTAGCCTGGTGGCTACTGTCAGCCAGAGAGGCCCAGAGACACTAGGAAGCTTGTCTGGGTCACACAGCAGTCAGGATTCAACTGCTCCTGTCCCTGGAGTCCTGGGCACCAGCAAGGCCTCTCCACACCCCAGCTCCTGGCTGAGGGAGGGGAGGGGAGGACCAGAAACAGTATGATGGAGTGAGGTCCCTGTGGTGGGGACAGGGCTGGGTTGTCCCCCTGCTCACAGGGTGTCCCCCACTCCAGGGTGGCTGGAGGGTCCTGGGCACCAGGAGAGTCTTGCTCAGCAAGAGCACAAGATAAAGGGGAGTGGAGACGATCTCAGCAGCTCGCTGTGTGATCTCTGGCAGGCTGCCTGCCGTCTCTAGGCCTCTGCTTGCTCATCTGAGAAATGGAGCCACTGGGAGAGGCATAACAGGAGTATCCCCAAGGCTGTCAGGAGGGGGAGAACCCCCAGATTCTGGGGTCAAACAGACTGGCTTCAAATTTGCTGCGTCATCGTGGTCTGGTCACTTTCCCTCTCAGCCTCAGTTTCCCCATGTGGAAAGCGGGTGCTATCAGTGTCTGACTCATCCCCGGGAACAGAGGAGTCACACGGTGACCACAGAGGTGGGGAGCGCTCTGCCCTAATCACTCCTATGAGGGTGAAGGGTGCAGAGCCCACCCTCTCGGCCCCCAAGCCCCCGGCGCACAGCTTCTCCCTCTGGGTCTTAGCTGCCATCCCCCACCTCTGCCCTCCCGTCCTCCCCCACGCAGAGCAGGTGGCATGTTCTGAGCTCCCATGAGGGAGACACCTCCATTATTCACAGGCTTGCTTAGGGTGTCCTGCAGAGAACGGGGTCCAACAGGCCCTGTGTTTCCTGAGCAGCTACTATATCATCCCGGCTCCCTCTCGTCCAGTCCTCTAGCAGGGTGGCCGAGGGCTTGTGGACCCCTTTGACAGATAGAAAAACTGAGGCCCTGAGAGGGACAGGGGTACCTCAGGCATCTCAGCTGGTGACTCAGCACAGCCGGGTCCCCACTCCCTACTATACCCCAGGGGCGCTGGGCCAGGCCAGCCCAGCACAAGTCCAGACTGGGTCTGAAGCTGCAGGAGGCCGGAGGCCACCTTTGCCGCGGGCCCTGGCTCCCCTGCAGGCCACCTTGTCCACAGGGGTCTCCTGGCTCATGCACAGATCTGGTCTTACCTGATTTCCGAGATGTCGTCCTCGTAGGTGTCCCACAGGGCGGGAATCCGGGACTCGGAGGGCCCGTCCATGGCCGGTGGGCTAGGGCAGGGAGGGGAGGGCCAGCAGGGAGCAGGCGGCAGGGGGCCTGGTGTGCGCACCGGCAGCGTCTGCCACCTGGGGAGCCCGCCAGGTGCCTACCTCCGCGCCCGCCCAGGGGGAGGGGCAGCACCCAGCCGGTTCTCCCAGCTGCAACCCACGCCTCCGACAGTGGGGAGAGGCCGAGGGAGCCACCCTGCTCCAAGGGCGGGGAGGAGCCGTGATGGGCATGACCTGGCATCGGGCCAGCGGCTGGGGGCAGAGTCCAGGGGTTCAGGGCTAAGCCCACAGCGAATCTGCCGGCCTGGCATGTGTGTACCCACCTGGAGCCTCAGTTAGCTCATCTGGCCAATGGAGCCGAGCCGCCATCTCAGGGAGTTCATTCATTCACTCAAGGAATGTTGATCAAGCATCTGCGGTCGGTCAGGCACTGCTCTAAGTGTGGGACACGGCCAGGAACAAGACGGACAGCAACTCCGCCCCCACGGCTGACACTGTAAGGGGCACCCTCGAAACAGACGACACAGACACAGAGACCCAGAGGGGACAGAGACACACAGAGAGGGTCAGAGACAGTGAGAGACGCAGAGATGCAACAGATAACCCCCAGACACGGTTAGGCTGGGAGTTTGAAGGTCACAGCCCTGGTTCGATTCCCAACTCCAGCACCTCCCGCTGTGGGGACTGGAGCCAGGCTCATCCGTCCTTCTGTGCCTTGGTTTCCCCACTTGTAAATGGTCCCCGTGTCATTGGCTTGTTGTGGGGACTGAGTGAGACATTCCTCAGTGCTGGGAGGGTGTCGGGCACACCGTGGGCTTGGCAAAGCCAGCACCCCCTTTTGCTGTACCCCCACCTTTGGCCTCCCCACCTGCTGGTCTCCTGGAGTCCGGCTATGGATCCCAATCTCCCCACAGGAAAGGATTTATTGTTATAGGACAAAAGGAATATTTGTACCTTGTTTAAAAAAAAAAACAAAACAACTCTGAGCAGGTAAGTCTAGAAAGGAAATAAAAGTCTCCATGACCCTCGTCCAACCCACAGAGGTAACCACCAAGCACATTTTGGTGGGATCTTTCTAGAAATTTCTCCTCATTTTTCTGGTATGTGCCAGAGGAATTTTGGTTAGATGAATAAACACAAAGATATCACCATTTAAAATTGTATTTACTGACCACTTATTGTATAGGTAAGGGGGAAGGGAGATGTCAGACTCACCTAACAGACACAGAAAGGGGGCCCAGAGAGGTAGCGAAACTTGCCCAAGGGCACACAGCACTGCCCACCCTCACCCTGAAGGTAGACAGAAGACAAACGTCCTGGAGCATGCCATCCCCTCAGTCCCCATTTCTAAGATGCTGAGCTGTGGGAGTTCCCCCACCCCTGCCCGTGGGCAAGACTGAGTCCACATCTTGACATCCTGCCTCAGTTACTTCCAGTGTTAAGCCTTGATGTTCCCATTTGTCTAAAGGGCTCCCTTGCAGGGCTGGTGGAAAGGCAACAGGGCCAGGGCTCCCCATCTGGGCCTGAGTAGGCACCCCTGATGTCTGTGGGGCTTAGCCTGGACACCCTACCTGGACACCTCTCCAGCTGTTCATCCCTCTATCCATGCATCCATCCATCCCTACATCCACTCATCCAACCATCTACCTAATCATCCATCTTTCCAGCTATCCAATCATATATCCATTATCCGTCCGTCCCTCCATTCATCAGTCATCCATCCATCCAACCATCCACCCAACCCATCCATCCATCCATCTATCCATCCTCTGTCCATTCAGGCAGGCATCCAACCATTCAACTATCTATCCATCCCTCCATCCATCCACCCTCCATCCATCCATCCTCCATCCCTCCAACCACCCACCCAACCATCCATCCATCCATCCTCTGTCCATTCATCCATCCATCCAACCACCCACCCAACCATCCATCCATCTATCCTCTGTCCATTCAACCATCCATCCAACCACCCACCCAACCATCCATCCATCCATCCTCTGTCCATTCAACCATTCATCCAGCCAACCATCCTCCATCCATCCATCCATCCACCCATTTCTCCAGCTAATACCTGAAGAGGCCTCCTCTGGGTCAGTCTCTGACATTGTGTCTGCCAATAAGACAGGTAAGTAAACATAGCTCAGAGCTGTGCTGTCCAGTACAGGAGCCACAAGCCACAGGTAGCTATTTAGCACCAGAAATGTGTCACATGTGACTGAGGAAGTAAAATTTTTCAATTTTATTTCATTTTACTTCATTTAAATTTAAATTTGAAAACAGAAAGGGTATAAAACACTTTCCTCTTAAACACAACACTGACGCTTTGGTAAGATCCCATTTTAATGTAACTATTGGAAGCTGAGCATGGAATTGAGGCGTGATACAAAGCATTTAACATCTAATGAGTAATTTTTACATTGATTACATGTTGAAATGATGATATTTTGGACATATCAGATTAAATACAATTAATTCATTTTCTTTTTTCTTTTTTCTTTTTGTGAGACAGCGTCTTGCTCTGTTGCCCAGGCCGGAGTGCAGCGGCGTCATCATAGCTCACAGCAACCTCAAACTCCTGGGCTCAAGTGATCCTCCCGCCTCAGCCTCCCAAAGTGTTGGGATTACAGGCGTGAGCCACCGCGCCTGGCCTCCCACTCGTTTCTTTTTGCTTTTCGAAAAATGTGGCCACTAGAAAGTTTAAAATGCTGTATGTGTCTTGCTAACTATTTGTATTGACCCTGCTGGCTGGGGGTATTCTTCCTGTAGAAGCCGGGGCCTCCTTGGGAGGTCAGGACCGGCCTCCCAGGGAAAAGGACACCCCCATAGGGAAAACCGGAGAGAAGAGCTCATCAGGTGAGTACGCAGGAGGTGGTGGAGGGCCTGGCAGGGGCAAAGGCCTAGATGCTGGACAGACGCTGGGAGGTACTTCTTCCGGCCAAAGAAGGGGCCGCTGGCGATAGGGAGGTAGTCCTTGGTCCCTGGGTGGGGGCTGACTGTGGGGGCATCCAGGGACACTCATGCCTGTCCCTGGGGGCTTAAGGGTGGCAGGGAGAAGTGCCACGTGGGGATGGGCTGGGCCAGTCGGGATGTGCCCTCCACCCCCATGAGCCCCCAGGATGCTAGACACGTCACCTACATGTGCCACCAGCCACAGGAAGGGCCCCCGCCCTCTCCAGACCTCAGGGACTCCCTTGTGAAAGGGAGGCTGGAGGTGGTCTCCCCGCCGGCTGCGTGTGATGTGCGGGGGGCTGGAGGGCTCTCAGGCATGCCCCCCTCGCACCCCACCGAAATGCCCTGGCCTCTTCTGGAGGCCCCATCTGCCCCCCCAAGCCCTGAGATGTGCCATTTTGCTCTTGGAGCTCTGACCTGGGCACAGGGAGGTCACTGGGTCATGAGGTCATGTTTCCACCATAAATTGAGGCCATTGTCACCTCCAGAGCCAGACCTTTCCATTAAAAGCCGGCAAGTGCCAGCAATTCTGGGAGTGCCAGGACAGCCGCCCTGGCTGCTTAGCGGCCGGGCTCCCCAGGGGCAGAGCTGGGGGGCAGGGCGCCCAGCTCCCAGCGTCAGGAAGGAGCCTGAACCGGGCCGGAGGTGGGGGACACAGCTCAGGGCTGTCCCCACCCCCAACTCCCGGGTCTGAGGGAGGAGGAGGCTGGGCCCTGAAGCCTGTGATCCTGGCAGATGAAAATGGGACACTTAGACACCTGGACCTGGGGAAGGAGGTGCAGAAGGGGTGGGTTGGGGTGGCGGGGACGCCCTGTCCCTGTAGGAGGAAGCCTCGGCTGGGCGGGGTGGGAGGAGGGCAGCTGACACCTCGCGGCCGCAGCGGCTCCCCCCACAGACTCCCCTCTAATCAGTGGGTCCATCTCGGGGTGTGCAGCGTTGCAGAAACCTCCCTCTCTGCCCTCCACCCCGATTACTCCATCCCCGGGGATCAGCCTGCCCCAGGGCCGATACCACCGCCCGGCCCCACCCCGCACACTCACACCACCCCGCCTGCCCCGCTGCTGGGCCAGGCGGGCTGGAGGGCACGTGGGGGCGGCCCCACACCCACACACGTGCTGTCCTTTCCAGGAGCGGATGGCTGGGAGCCCTGACGCCGGAGCCCCAGAGCGGACAGAGGCTGGGTCGGGAAGCCCGGGAGGGGAGCCTGAGGGCCGGGTCGATACCAGCCTGATCCCAACGGGAGAAACGGGGCGGGGAGGCGGCAGGTGCGCATACAGCAGGCGCCGCGCGAGGTCAAGACCGGTGTGACGATGCGTGAAGAGCAGAGGCTGGGGACCGAGGCTGGGGACTCCCAGGCCCGAGGGAGGAGGAGCTGGGGATCAGGGAGGTTGGGTTCCTTGTCCCCAGGGCTGGGACAGAGAGAGCCAAGTGAGGCTTCTGGGGTGGGGGTGTTGCCCGGGGTCTGGGGTCCCCAGGGGCGGACCAGCGCACAAAGAGGCCGCGCCTCCCCCTTGTCTTCCGGGCCTCAGGGGCACTCCCAGCGCTATCCTCACCTGTCCCCGGCTCCCTCCTCTGCCAAGTGCTGGGACCAGCCAAACCAGCTGTGCCAGTCGGGCATCCCCGCGCACCCCGCCCCCTGCAGCGGCTCCCGGGAGGCCTGGGCCCAGCCCGAGGGCGGGGAACAGGGGGGCGGGAGGCGGGCTCAAGTCAGGGAACAGGACGCCCCAGTCACGGCTTCATCTTCCCGCCTGGCCTGCCGCCCCTCTTCCTGTTCCTCCCTGCTCCTTCTGTCCTCCCCCTGCCCGGGTGTGCCCCAGTTCCTCCCGGCTCCTGGCTTCCTCCTGGGCCCTCGGTCCCCAAAAACCTGCTCCAACCGCACATGCGCCCAGCCCTCCCTGCCCCTGTGTCCCAGCCATTCGCGTTCATTCATCCGCAGCGCCGCTGGGTGCCTGCTGTGTGCCAGGCACTGGAGACACGGTGGTCAGCAAAAAGTGAGACTGGAATTGCGGTGGGCAGGAAAACGCCCCCACCCAAAGATGTTCACGCCCTAACCCCGGAACCTGCGGATATGTAACCTCCCATTGCAAAGGGGACTTTGCAGGAATGATCCAGTTAAGGACTCCCGAGATGGGGACGCCGTCCTGGAGCACCACGTGGGCCTGAATTGTCACACGAAGGTCCTTATAAGTGAAAGAGGGAGGCAGGAGGCTCAGAGTCAGATTGGAAGATGCCTCGCTGCTGGCTTTGAAGGTGGAGGACGGGGCCTCGATGCAGGTGGCCACCGGCAACTGAGGCCAGGACTGGGGCCCTTCCCCGGAGCCTCCAGAAGGAACACAGCCCAGCTCATCCCTTGATTTTTAGCCTAGTAAGCACCACTTTGGACTTCTGGCCTCCCAGAACTGTAAGATAACACATTTGTGTTGTTTTAAACCACTAAGTTTATGGTCACTGATACAGCAGCAATAGGAAACTATTAGAACAGTGAACAACTAACAATTACATAAAATGACGGAGAGTGACAAATAGTAGAAAACTCAAGGCAGGCGAAGGGGCTGGAATGCGAACCAGGGGCTGTTTTAGGTGGGTGGTCAGGGCGGGCCTCTCTCTCAGGATGTGACCTGACAGAGATGAGGTGACAAACTGGGGGGATATCTGGGAGAACAGTGTTGCAGACATTGAGAACGGCCAGTGCAAAGGCCCTGTGGTAGGATAGTGCCTGGTGTGATGAAGGAACACGGAGGAGGCCAGTGGGGCAGGAGCAAACGGCCAGAGGGAGGAGCTGGTGGCCCATACAGCACCTTGTGTCAGTTAGGAAATGAACTTTTAAAAATAAGAGTATATTAACACACAGCCTTCATAATGGTATGTGGTTGTCCTGCAGGAAGAGCTTTCCAGGTAAACATGTAATTATAGTGCCATGGAGAAACTGAGGCAGGTGGGAGATTGAGGGACGGAGCTTGGGGAGGAGTGGTTAAGCTGAATTTCCATTTTCTCTCGAGGTGGTGACATCTGAGCAAGCATTTGAAGGTAGGGCCGAGCCCCTCGGCACCCAGCGTGGCAAAGCTGTGGGAGCCGGGTCCGACCCCGGTTGTCATACTCTGTGCCTGGGACTGACTCTTCACCCTGCTCCCTCCAATGCACGCTCTGGCCCAGCCCAGGGAAACCGACACACCTTGCCAAGGCATAGACACCATTACACAACCAGGGACACCTCTGTCATGCCAAGATACACAGTCACAGTTTTATTGTGTTTGTCAAACACTTACATAGCACATACTTGGTGCCTGGCACGGTCCCAAGAGATCTGCACAGCTTCTCATTTAATCCTCATGATGACTTTATGAGGTGGCGCTGTTATTATCCCTATTGTACAGATGAGGAAACTGAGACAAGGGGGCTGATGTCACCAAGTCATGGCGAGTGCAGGGCGGTACCAGGGCTCGAACCCAGCACCCCAAGCTGCTGCTGTAGGCATGAACAGGGCTCAAGGGAAAACACTTTGCACCTAATAAATGCTTAATACACAGTAGCTCTGGGTCACTAATCCTCACCAAGGCTGCCTGTCAGAATCCCCTGGGCAGCTTTTAAAAGTGAGTCTGGGCCAGGCGCGGTGACTCACGCCTATAATCCTAGCACTCTGGGAGGCCTAGGCGGGAGGATTGCTCAAGGTCAGGAGTTCAAGACCAGCCTGAGCAAGAGCGAGACCCCGT
>NW_012144190.1:3397233-3399575 GCF_000956105.1 Propithecus coquereli
TTGTGCACCTGCCTGTCTCCCCCATTGGTTTGGGGTCTCAAGAAGAGGGTCTGTGTCCACTCCCCTCACCACCATGGACCCACAGCTCTCTGAACAAACCAGCAAGAATTCACGCCACAAATATTAAACCCAGACCTAACCAAGCCTCATTTAGCCAGTGCACCCCTCACCAAGGACATTTGGCAAAGTCTGGAAGTACTTTTGGGTGTCACAGCTCAGGGGAGGAGACGCCACTGGCTAATCCAGAGGTGCTGTTCAACCTCCTGCAGGGCACAGGACAGCCCCCCACAGCGAAAAACCTCCTGGCCCCACATGTCAGCATTGCCGAGGATGGGAAACCCTGAGCTAGAGTCACCTTCCAGTTGGTAGGGAACACAGAAGAGTCCAAGCTGAAGGACTCGGCAAGGAAAGAGATGAGTTCAGAAGTGGGACCTTCCATTTGAGAGAATAATCCAGGCTTTTCAACTCCTCAGACAGGCAACAACAAAAAGGAAAGACCTCACAGGTTTTGTGTTTCTTAAGACTCAGGGATTTAAGATCTGTGCATTTCATAGCTTGTAAATTTCACTCCACTGGAAAAAAGTTCAGAACAAACACTGAACTCTGGTCTATGATATGTTTGTTGAAGGGCTTAGAGGTGAAAGGGGCTGCTTTCTGCAGCTCACTTCAAAATGCATCAAAAAATTCGACGCATACCCACTACAATAGCTGAAATTTAAAAAAAATCAGTGAGGCCCTGTGCAGTGTCTCACACCTGTAATCCTAGTTTTCTGGGAGGCCAAGGTGGGAGGATTGCTGGAGGTCAGGAGTTCGAGACCAGCGTGAGCAAGAGCGAGACCCTGTCTCTACAGAAATTAGAAAAATTAGCCAGGCGTGGTGGTGTCCACCTGTAGTCCCAGCTACTTGGGAGGCTGGGGCAGGAGGATCGCTTGAGCACAGGAGTTTGAGGTTGCTGTGAGCTGGGCTGATGCCACTGCACTCTACTCCGGGTGACAGAATGAGACTCTGTCTCAAAAACAAACAAACAGAAAAACGAAAGGATTCGGCGCTGGCAAGGATGTGGAAGAACAGAGCTCTCATAGACTGCTTGGAGGCGGGTAAAATGGTGCAGCCACTTTGGAAAGTGTGTGAGTCCGTTATAAAGGGACGCATACACTTATCCTATGTCCCAGCAGTCACACTCCGGGTATTTATGCAAATGAAACTTCATATCCACAGCAGCTTTGTTTGCTGTAACCACACACTGGAAACGGCCCAAATGCCCAGCACCACGCCGATGGATCGGTAAACCGTGGCACACCTGAAGCATGGAATGCTGCTGGCAATAAAGAGGAATGAACTATTGTTGAAAATTTCTATTCGTGTAAGTGTGTGGGGTACAAGGGCACTTTTGTTACATGGATATTGCACGCTGGGGTGAAGTCAGGGCTTTTAGTGTGTCCATCACCCAAATAATACACACGGTGCTGCCCGTGTCACTTCTTGTCACCCACCACCAGGAGTGAACTAATGATGCACCAAACAACACGGATGCACCTCAGAATAGTTCTGCTGAGCCAAAGAAGCCAGAGAAAAAATAGAACATTCCACATGATTCCATTTATATACAATTGTAGAAAATGCAAACTCATCTGTAGTGACAGAAAATAGGTCAGTAGGGACCTGGGGATGGGGCAGGGACTGGAAGGAAAAATCACGAAGACAGACAAGAAACGTTGAGGGGGTGATGGATATGTTCATTACCTTTTTTGGGGGTTTTGTTTTTGTTTTTGTTTTTTGAGATGAGGTGTCGCTATGTTGCCCAGGCTGGTCTCGAACTCCTGGCGCTCAAGCGATCCTCCCGCATCAGCCTCCTGAGTAGCTGGGATTACAGGTGTGTGCCACCACACCCGGCTAAACTGTACATATTTAAAAGTGCACAATTTGGTACATTTTGACATTTGTGTACACCTGTTCAAAGCCAGCCTGGGCAACATAGAGAGACTCCCTTCTCTAAAAAAAAAAGTTTAAAAAAAAATGTACAGTTTATTGTACTCCAGTTACAACATCATAAAGCAATAAGTAAAAACAAACCAAACTGTGTACTTCAGAGTTGAACTGTGTATTTTAAAAGGCTGAATTTTATTGTATAGAATTATAGTATGATTACATGTAAATTATAACTCAATCAACTTCACTTTAAAAATGAGACCGGGCCGGGTGCGGTGGCTCATGCCTATAATCCTAGCACTCTGGGAGGCCGAGGCAGGCGGATCATTTGAGCTCAGGAGTTCGAGACCAGCCTGAACAAGAGTGAGATCCCGTCTCTACTAAAAAAATAGAAAGAAATTAGCTGGACAACT
>NW_012144190.1:3402528-3403750 GCF_000956105.1 Propithecus coquereli
AAGACTCTGTCTCAAAAAAAAAAAAAAAAGAAAAAGAAAAAATAGAAATTCAAATATGTGGGAAATATGTAGGGAAAAAAACTCTGCAAGGACACACATGCAACAGACCCGAGTGGGTCCCCCAGCAA
This sequence comes from Propithecus coquereli, assembly GCF_000956105.1. Taxonomy (NCBI): domain Eukaryota; kingdom Metazoa; phylum Chordata; class Mammalia; order Primates; family Indriidae; genus Propithecus; species Propithecus coquereli. The sequence continues at coordinate 3,402,657 of NW_012144190.1, forward strand.
GGACCCGTGGTTCTTCCACCAACAACCAATGACAGCATCCTTACACGTCCCCTGCCAGGTTTTTTTTTTTTTTTTGAGACAGAGCCTCACTCTTGCTCAGGCTGGAGTGCCATGGCACAGCCTAGCTCGCAGCAACCTCAAACTGCTGGGCTCAAGCGATCCTCCTGCCTCAGCCTCCGGAGTAGCTGGGACTACAGGCATGTGCCACCATGCCCGGCTAACTTTTTATATACATACTTTTAGTCGTCCGGGTAATTTCTTTCTATTTTTTTTTTTTTAGTAGAGAAGGGGTCTTGCTCTTGCTCAGGCTGGTCTTGAACTCCTGACCTCAAGCGGTCCTCCCACCTCAGCCTCCCAGAATGAACTGCCAGGTTTTATCTTTGTAAAATTGTGTCGTTCGCATCCTGTGGTTGTCCTACCAATTTCATATATATGTGAAAATTTACATTTATGTTACATTGCATTTATAGACATAAATAGAATCTGTGTGTGTCTGTGTCTGCATGTGTACACACACACGCCTCACATAGGGCGGGGGCATGACAGGGCACGCAGCCGGCTCTCCGTGTCTGTGGGTTCCCGCATCTATGGATTTAACCAAGCATGATTCGAAAATATTTTTTTTAAATTGTGTCTGTACTGAATGCATAGTCTTCTTTCTTGTCATCGTTCCCTAAACAATGCAGTATAATCACCGTTTGCGCAGCGTTTACATTGTATTCGGTATTGTAAGTCATCCGGACACGATGTAAAGCACACAGCAGGCTGTGCGCAGGTTCTATGCAAATACTGTTCCATTTTACTTGAGCATTCTCAGATTTTGGTATCCTCAGGGTTCCTGGAGCCAGCCCCGCATGGATACCAAGAACGACTGCATATAATTTTATATCTTGCTGTTTTACACGTGATTTTTTTATTTTTTTGAGACAGAGTCTCACTGTGTTGCCCGGGCTAGAGTGCAGTGGCATCAGCCTGGCTCACAGCAACCTCAAACTCCTGGGCAAGCGATCCTCCTGCCTCAGCCTCCCGAGTAGCTGGGACTACAGGCATGTGCCACCATGCCCGGCTAATTTTTTCTATATATTTTTAGTTGT
>NW_012144190.1:3411575-3414480 GCF_000956105.1 Propithecus coquereli
GCTACTCGGGAGGCTGAGGCAGGAGGATCGCTTGAGCCCAGGAGTGTGAGGTTGCTGTGAGCTAGGCTGACGCCACGGCACTCACTCTAGCCCGGAGAAAAGACTGAGACTCTGTCTCAAAAAAAAAAAAGAAAAGAAAAGAAAATTGAGACGGATGCATAGATATGCCCTAGAGCAAATAGATCATTCTAGAATGAATCTAGGAGGTGGGTATCGGGGATCCACTGTACAATCCTTTCAATTTTTCTGTATGTTTGAAATATTATATATATATTTGCTTATAACAACAGAAATTTATTTATCATAGTGCTGGAGGCTGGGAAGTCCTCGATCAAAGCAGCAGCAGGTTTGGTGTCTGATAAGGGTCCCCTTCTGGGTTTATATACTGTCATTTTGCTGTGTCCTCAAACGGAAGGGCTGAAATATTTTATACTAAAATATGGGTAGCCGGGTGTGGTGGCACACACGCCTGTAGTCCCAGGTACTCGGGAGGCCGAGGCGGGAGGATCGCTGGAGCCCAGGAGTTTGAGGCTGCAGGGAGCTGTGATCGCGCTACTGTACTCCAGCCTGGGGAACATGGTGAAAGATCTTGTCTCTAAAAACAAGCAAACAAACAAACAAATAAATAAAATGTGGGTAAAAAGGGGAAACTGCCTAAATTAAAAGAGACTAAAGAGATACAACAACCAAACGTCCCGGATGACCTCTTGGGATTGTGGTTCAAACAAACCAGCTCTGAAGGACACGTGGGGACCTTCGAGCAGGGAGCAGGGGATTCCCTGTGAAGGATTATTATCCTGTATTGCGGTTATGTGGGGTGGGGCTGTCTCCTTATTTTTTAGGGACACACACTGAAGTATCGAGGGTTGAAACGTCATCTTGTCTGGAATTTGCTTTAAAATACTTCAGCGATCAGACAATACAGATGTATTTCACAAATAACTTGAGTGGAAGAAACTAGACGCAAAAGAACACAACCTCCTAATTCCATTTATAGAAAGTTCTAGAAGGAGCCAAACTATTGTATTGTGTTAGGAGTCAGGTTGGTGGTTCAGGGGGTTGGGGTACGCAGATTTGTTACATTTCAGCATAAGATTCCGACTTGTCCCCCACCCCCAGTCATTTTTATGTTCCCTCTACTTTTCTGCATGTTTGAAAATGCTCTTAGCAAATATATAATTTTTTTTTATAAAGTTTTCAAGTAACATTCTGGAATTCAGGCAGCCCTTCACCCCCACGCCCAGCCCACGGAGGGGTCTCCTCCCTCCACGCCCTGAGCCTCCCTCTGGGGTATTCATGGACTGCCCAGGGCTTTTTCAGAGCCTCCTCTACAACCTCTCAGATGTGCTGAGCCCTGATGACCACCAGCAGCCCCTTGTCCCACAATCACTGCCCCGTCCTCTCCCGCCTGGGCCCCCCCTACGGCCTCCTGCACATCCTCTTGTGGCAAAAGGGAAGCTGTAGGTGTGCTTAAATTAAGGATCTTGAGACGGGGAGATGATCCTGGAGTATCCAAGGGCCTTAAATGACATCACATCACAAAGGTCCTCACAAGGGCGAGGTGGAGGGTGAGTGAAGGGGAAGGAAGCAGAGATTGGCGCGATGAGGCCCCAGACACTGGGAAAAGCAAGGGAGCAGATTTGCCCCTGGAGCCTGCAGGAGGAACGCAGCCCTGCTCACATCCTGATTTTAGCCCTGGTGAAACTCACTCAGACTTCTGACCTCAAAGATGATAAATTTGTGGTTGTTATTATTATTATTATTATTTTTGGAGATGGGGTCTCGCTATGTTGCCCAGTCTGGTCTCTAACTCCTGGGCTCAAATGATCCTCCCTCATCAGCCTCCCAGGTAGCTGGGACTGCAGGCGTGAGCCAGCGCACCTGTCTCCGAATTTGTGTTGTTTGTGCCACTAAGTTTGTGGTAATTTGGTGCTGCATCAATAGGAAACTGACACAAGGCCTAAAACAAGGTCCTACATAGAATGAGTGTTTAATAGACAAGTAAATGGGAATGACATCCATGCTAGGTACCCAGCATTCGTTACACTTTTCTTTAGACTTTTTGAAATGTCTGAAATAGTTCATAATAAGAAAAAATACACATTTAGTTTAATGAACTCCCCTGCAGCGGCCATTCCCCCCACCCACCCCTGCCTGGGTTGGGGGGACCTCCCCACGGCAGACAGGGCAACCTCGTGTCTGGCCCCAGGCAAGTTCAAGGTCACCAGACCTGAGGAATTTACAGGCAAAGAAGGCCCAGGTGAGGTGCCCTCTGCTTTCGTCTGTAGAAGAGAGTTGGATTCAGTTCTTTTTTATTAGCTCCATAGACCAGAGTGTCACCCCGTGATTCCTACCCCTTTGCTGCCAGAAACCCCTCCCCAAAACCCACGTTGCCTACCTGGAATTGCATTTCTCCCTGCACCTTTTCAGGAAGAATCAACTCAGGAGAAGTGCAAGATGTTCAACCCTTACCCAAGTGCTAGAACTCACTCAGTGTGAGACCTGGACGAGACAACTGGCCTCTCAGGGCCTCAGTTTCCCCTCTGAATAACTCAATAAGAAGACAGACAAAGCCTAGCACAGTGTCTCACGCCTGTAATCCTAGCACTCTGGGAGGCCTAGGTGGGAGGATCGCTGGAGCTCAGGAGTTCGAGACCAGCCTGAGCAAAAGTGAGACCCGTCTCTACTAAAAATAGAAAGAAATTAGCTGGACAACTAAAAATATATAGAAAAAATTCACCAGGCATGGTTGGCGCATGCCTGTAGTCCCAGCTACTCGGGAGGCTGAAGCCAGAGGATCACTTGAGCCCAGGAGTGTGAGGTTGCTGTGAGCTAGGCTGACGCCATGGCACTCACTCTAGCCCGGGCCACAAAGCAAGACTCTGTCTCAAAAAAAAAAAAAAAA
>NW_012144190.1:3415782-3420500 GCF_000956105.1 Propithecus coquereli
ACATGATTTTATACACAAATAAGCATTTTCCGGGGTGCTTTAAGCTCTTCCTGAATGCAATTTTCAATGCCTGCGTAAGGTCCTTCCGGGGGACTATAATCTAGTCCCCTTGTCCCTACTGGTGGGCAGCTGGTTGCTTTCCAAGTGCTCGCTATGATAATTATGCTCGTGCCTGGTGCTCTGCCTTTTGGAGAGGTAAATGCTTCCTTCTGAAGATGATTTTCTTTCTTTGCATTTTACAAAAAAATCACACCTATATTTGTGTAGAGAATTTGGAAACTACGGATAAACAAAAGACAAGAAGACACTCTGGAAGGCCGAGGCGGGCATATTGTGTGAGCTCAAGAGTTCGAGACCAGCCTGAGCAAGAGCGAGACCCCGTCTCTACTGAAAATAGAAAGAAAAATTGGCCAAACAACTAAAAACAGAAAAAATTAGCCGGGCATGGTGGTGCGTGCCTGTAGTCCCAGCTACCTGGAAGGCTGAGGCAGAAGGATCGCTTGAGCCCAGGAGTTTGAGGTTGCTGTGAACTAGGCTGATGTCACGGCACCCTAGCCCAGGCAACAGAGTGAGACTCTGTCTCAAAAAAAAAAAAAAATGATTGCATGGGGCCGGGCGCGGTGGCTCACGCCTGTAATCCTAGCTCTCTGGGAGGCCGAGGCAGGCGGATCACTTGAGCTCAGGAGTTTGAGACCAGCCTGAGCAAGAGCGAGACTCCGTCTCTACTAAAAATAGAAAACAAATTAGCTGGGTGTCATGGCATGAGCTTGTAGTCCTCACTACTCAGAAGGCTGAAGCAGGAGGATTGGAGTTTGAGGTTGCTGTGAGCTACAATGATGCCACTGCACTCTACCCAGAGCGAGGGAGGGAGACTCTGTCTCAAAGAAAAAGAAAAAAAGATTGCATGGTATTCTACAATGAGGCTGTTCTATAATTTACAGAGCCTTTCCTAGAGCTTATTGTTATAAATATATCAATTTTTTTGTTTTGTTTCTTATAAATTTTATTATATAAATAAGCAATTTCCATCTTTTTACTGTTACAAATAATGCTATAGAGAAAATCTTAGTGCATAAACTTTGGTGCCTATCTTATATCATTTCCTTAGAATAGAGTCCCGATAAATGGAATTACTTGGTAAGAGTACCTAGTGGACGTCTAGAAAAATTAAAATATTTCACTTGTTCACAACAAGCATGACATGGCAGGGTCTGTCTCTCAGCGTCTTCCCTGGTGTTGAATTTGAGCATTTTACAGAGCTTTGCTAGTTGGCCAAGTCAAGAGTTGACTCTTGTTTTCATTTGTTTTCATGCATTGAGTCTGCCAATATTTGCTAAGCACCTGCTCCACAGTGGGCTGTTCTAGGTGCTGCAGAGACAGCAGTGAACAAGACAGATACGATCCTCAGGGACCTCACTGCCTAGGGGACGAGGAGAGGGGAGGGGAGGTGTTTATTTGTATTAAGCATGTAAATAAACAAATGGACCCGATCACTTCAGAGAGTGATATGTGGTAGGAACACAGTTAATACAAGGACAAAAGCTTCCCCACACGTTGGTCATCCACTGTGCTTCTGCCTTGTGACTGGTCTGTTCGTATCTTTTGCCCATTTTTTATTGGCATAGCAGTTGTGCATTTTCTATTTCTTTACCCATTTATCACATCTACGGCAAAAACAATGAATATCATTTATGACACATCTGCTCTGTGACAAATACTCACTCAGACACATGCTTTATTCTCTTTATCTCATGTAATTCTGCCCGGTAGGTGTTATCTTCATTTCACAGATGTACAAATTGAGGGTCGGAGAGGTTAAGTAACTTGCCCAAGGCTACACAGCCTTGGTGGCACAGCTGGGATTAGAATGCAGACAACCCAGGCTCTTAACCGCCAGCGATTCTGGTTCTGAAAAGTCTGTGACTCTAGTTTGTTACCTTATTTGATCATTTGCTTCCCTGGCAATAATATTTGTTTTAAAGTTTTTATTGGACTACATGCACATACATAAGAGAACACATTTCAGGAGCATCCAGCTCGATGAATTCATTCCAAGTGGACACACCAGTTACCCAGCATCCAGATTTAAAAAAGAAGAACATTCCCAGGTCCTTGGAAGTCAGGGTCTTTGTCCCCACCCTCCACCCCCACCTCTAAGGTAATCATGACCCTGACTTCTTACATCTGGTAATCAGATTTTAGCTGCCAGCTCTGAATCCCAAAAGCAAACTTATAGGATGCCTTTGTCAAATCAGCAGAGGATTGTTGGCACGCAGGCAGCTCTTTTCTCTTTGTGAAATAGGTATAATAAAACCCACAACTCTTTCTTCTCGGCATTCACAGAGTGTGAGAATCTCTGTCTCATTTAAATTATCAGCAGATGTGCAAACACACAAGCACAAAGCCAGAAGGTGCCACTGGGACAACCCGACGGATACATAAAGGGCAGCCAGGTCACCAGGAACAGCACGGTGTGGTCCCCCACCCCCAGGGCTGTCAGGAATGCCAGCGGTCAGTGAGGAACATTTCAGCCACAGCTCTGAAAGATAAGTCAGAGTGTCACAGACAACTGGGGCTAGACAATATTCAGGTCTCTTAACCGCACGTGGTATCAGCCCCAGACCACAGCAGGCAGCCTCCGAGAGGGCCCCCACCGATCCCTTCTGTGTAATAATTTCATCTTTGCATAGTCTCCTCCCTATAGAATCAGGGCTGGTCTATGGGACCAAAAGAATATAGCAGAAGTGGCAGTAAATGACTTCTGACACTTGGTCACAAAAGGCATTGCAACTTCCACCGTGGTGTCTTGGATCACTTACTTTGAAGGAAGCCAGCTGCCATGTTCTGAGGACACTCAAGCAGCTCCGTGGAGGGGACCCACCCGGCCAGCTCCGTCATGCCAGCTTGTGAACAAGCCAGCTTGGCAAATCGCTCGGCCTCAGTCAAGCCTTCAGATGACTGCAGCCCCCGTCACCATCTGACTGTAACCACAGGAAACTCCTCGAGCCAGATCTGTGCAATAGACCAGCTACTGAACTCCTGACCCACAGAAATCGTGAGATAATAAACAATGATTGTTTAGAGTTTGGGGACAATTTGTTATGCAGCAGCCGGTAACTGATACACAGATATTTCCTGTTGTTCACCTACCCATTCAGGCAACAGTTGTGGCTTTCTGAGGCAATATCCCAGGGAAAGCCAGAATGCAGACAATGAAGAAGACCAGTATTTTTGCTTTTTAATTTCAAAAGCCCTTGCTGGGGCATAGACAATACATTTAGAAGAAGAGGTTCCAGGGACATTAGGAATGGGGGAACCAGTGGTGCTGGGGCAAGGAGCTCAGATCTGAAGAGGCCCCCTTGGACAAGAGAAGAGTCACCATGTACATCCCCCCTCCAAATCTTGCCGGAGGGGAGCCAGCCTGTCTCCAGTGCAGGGAGCCTGGGAGCTGCACTGGGACTCACACCCACCCAGTCTCCATCTGCATGAGCACCGGGCATTACCCAGGCTGAGGAGCTACATAGAATCAATGGGAAGTTGCTCAGAATGGGTGAAAGGGCTTATACAGCAGGTGGAAATTCAAGGCAGGGGTCTCAACCTTTTTTGGTACCATGAGATCCCAATGAACCACACCTCCAGATGTTTATACTCTGTGGAGTCCCCTTCATGGGGGCAGTGGGCTTGGCCAATGGGCCATTATTAAGCATAACGCAAGCAGAAACTTGACAAAGTACTTGTATGTTGGGGCTTCTCCTCTTGGAACACTCCCTCGTGGGATCCAAGCAGCCATGTGAAGAGACCATGCGGAGAGAGACCATTGCCAGCCTCCCGGCCACCCCAAGACCCTAGATGTACAAATGAAGCCATCTTGGATGTTCCAGTCCCAGCCACTACCTGACTCCCACTTTACTGGAGATTCCAAGTGAAATGAGATGAGCAGAATAACCAGCTAGCAGAGCCCATTCAACACACAGTATCATGAAAAATAATGTCATTGTTGTTTAAGCCACTACATTTTGGGGAGATTTGTTATGCAGTAATGGATAACTGAAGCAGACTTCTTTGGCAGGCTGTGGTCCTTGTTAAGAAAGATTAAACTTAGGATATAAGGAAAATAGTGCATACTTTCAATATTATTCTATGTCAGTGCTGCCCAAGAGAACCCTTTGCAATGATGCAAATGTTCTGGATCTGGATTCTGCGAAAGCCAATAGCCAAATGTTGCTATTGGGCACTTGGAACATGGAGAGTGTAACACAGAAACTGAATTTTTCATTTCAATTAAATTTATTTATTTTTATTTATTTGTTTGTTTGTTTAGAGATACGGTCTCATTCTGTTGCCCAGGCTGGAGTGCAGTAGTGTGATCATAGCTCACTGGAACCTCCAATTCCCATGCTCAAGCAATCTTCCTGGCTCAGCCTCCCGAGTAGTTGGGACTACAGGTGGACACCACTACAGCAGTTAATTTTTTATTTTTTGTAGAGATGTGTTGCCCAGGCTGGTCTCGAACCCCTGGCCTCAAGCAATCCTCCTGCCTTGGCCTCCTAAAGTGCTGGGGTGACAGGCATGAGCCACTGCACTCAGCCCTCATTTCAATGAAATTTAAATAGCTAAGTGGTTGATGGCTACCATGATGGACAGTACCGTTCTAGGGTACTGCCTAACAAGACAACCTAAGCATCGTCTGACACTCTTATCATGGGCTGTCTAAAGGG